>NW_026057584.1:89828629-89847736 GCF_023721935.1 Panthera uncia | reverse complement strand
GTCATGATCTCATGGTTCGTGAGTTTGAGCCCCACGTCAGGCTCTGGGCTGACAGCTCAGAGCCTGGAGCCCACTTCGGATTCTGTGTCTCCCTCTGTCTGTCCCTCCGCTGCTTGTACTCTGTCTCTCACATTGTCTCAAAAATAAATAAACATTAAAAAAATTAAAAAAAAATAAATAAAAAAAATAAAAATTCTCCAAATTTCTGTAAGAAAATAAATCCAAAAGTATGTATAATTTTAGTTGATGCATAAAATATAAAGCCCACAGTGTGTCAGGACAAAGACTGTAGCTGAGTTTCCGAAAGATCCTTATAGACCAAGTCTCGATGGATTTTGGAGCAGTTTGAATTTAATGAAATGGGAAGGTAAAACAGTGGTAGATAGAGAGAATGGGGTGGCAAAGTGTTCCCTGCTAGAATTCAGAGCTAGTATTGTGTTCCGGGTGCTGAGCAATCAAGCCATCCAGAAGGCTGTGCCACTGGTAGCAGAAAAAGCAGTAAGCCTTGAGTCAGGAGACTTGTGGTTGAGGAGAGCACTTTTTCTTTGGCTGTGAATACTCATCCTGTGGCAGGATCAAACAATCTTATAACTTTTGCATTCTGGGCTTGTGGAGATTTTATCTCTTCTGAGTTCATACTACAAAGAAACATGATAAAAGAAAATATGCTGGGAGTGTGGCTGTGGTTCATTCCAGGTCCTGGACTGTTCTCTCCATTTAGGTCTTGGCTTGATAGATAGGGATGACTGAGAATCACAGAGGAGTAGTATGGAATAGTCTTCTATATCTCTGTAATAAAGGTGATTTATTGTAGTCCTTCCTCAAATATGCTATTAAATTTAGCCAACTAGCCTGCTCGAGGCTGATGAGGTTTTTTGGGGTGACTGTGGGTCTGGAGCCAATGACCAAGAAAGAATCCTTCAAGATGTCTTTGGTGCAAAAAGGTGATTTTATTGAAGCATGGGGACAGGACCTGTGGGGAGGAAGAGCTGTCCCTGGGGATCATGAGGAGAGACTGGTTTTATACTATGGAGTTGGGGGGAGGTAAAGTCCAAGGAAAGTTTCCAATGAGCTTTTCATATACTAAAGACTTACAGGATGTTGGAGGCCTGGCTATTGTCAAACTAAAGTTGTTTTTCCCTCTAGAAAAGCATTAACATTAAGACAGTAAGGAGTTCCAGGAGAAACATTTTAGTCTGCCAGCCTCAAGTATTTGTCAGTGGACTGCAGGTCTTAAGGAAATTTAGTTCTATCTGCCATTTCCTTCTGTCTTTGTTTCCCACATCACTTTGGAGGGGTGATGGAGACTTAGGCACTGCAGGACTATCATCTCTATCAGTTAACCCTTTGTTTTCCCCCTTTCCTTTGTTCTTGGGCAGCCGGAGGAATATCACACATATCCCACCTGGTTGGGGGGGGGGGTGGTGTTTGTGGCCTGTCAGCTTGCCTTATGATCCCTCATCAGGGCCTAGTAAGTCAAGCTGCCTTGATTGAGATACTGGTACACAATTTAGGAACTATGGACATGGACAAGACTTTTTGCATCTTTAGAGGCAACTAATTCATAATTTTAAAGACTTCGTCTTTCACAGATGACTAATGGTCACCTACCGGTAACCAAACCAGAATGTTAATAAGGGTTACCAACATCTCCTTTTAATTTAAAACTACTGCCTCGCTAGTATGTTTACTGAGACCCAGAATTCAGGACTCTACTCAAAGCCTTGTTGGAAAGCTTCTGGGCACAGACACATGTGTCATTGGGATGATCTCTTACATATTAGTAGGGTAGCATCAATAATGCCTTAGTGATGGCTTTCAGTGGCTATTTTTGCTTTGTAGTTATAAATTGCCATTATATCATCACCATTTAATTCTTGCATAGCTAATCCTTCAGCATAATCCTTCTACATTTTTCCAAATGAAGTTTTAAGATATATATGCTCTACTCTTCCACCCATATGAAACTTCTCAAGGCAGACATTTTCACTGTGCTCCTATACTTTGCTTCTATTATGACAGCTCATTGGCAATGGTCTGGCTGAGAAGTATCTTGAAACTACTATCAAGATATGCTTTATAAAGTTAATTAGTTAGTATTAAGTTCATAGAAAATTACTATTCATATAATATCAGTGTATATACATACTACTGCACTTGTTTTAAACCAGGGATATGCACTTTTTTTTTCCTGTAAAAAGCTTGATAGCAAAGGTTGAAGGCTCTGCAGACTGTAAGGAGATTATCACCACTACTCAACTTTGATGTGGCACAAAAGCCACCACAGACAATATGTAGACAAATAGGCATGGCTGTGGTAAAATGAAAAAAAAACCCACAAAACTATTTACAAAAGCAGTTGGTGAGCCAGGGGGCGTCTACAGATCACAGGTTTGTGACCCTTGTTTTAAAAAGTAAATGATACATAATTTGTATGAGCTCCTTTCAAATTCTTTTTCATGCTGTTCTTTCACTACTGGTGTGTGCAACTGAGTTCAGTACTGGATCAGTTGAGTTCTGCCCAATTTAAATCTGACTGTGTTCAAAAATATTTGAGAACTGCTTGGATTCAAAAGGCAAGTTAGAGCTCTTAGTAGCCTGAAAAGAGCCAACTTCATTCTTTAACCTCAGTGTTGGGGGCTGGCATTTATAAAACCAAAAAATCATCTCTTTATGCATTTTTAGGGGGAGCCATGAATAGAAGAAATGAGCAGGCAGCAGACTTGGCTAAATAATACTCAAAGCTTAAATATCTGCTTATCAGAATACGGCAGAACACTCAAAAGATAATGATAGATTTTCTTAAAGAAACTTCTTATTAAATAAAAATGAAACTACATCAATTCTGTGGGCAAGAGATTAGATTTAAAACTAATGTGCATCTTTAAGAATAAGACAGAAATATTTATTTTGTTAATAAAATATGATTCTTAATGGAGAACATTTGTAGTTTGTAACCCATACTTAAGCCTTAAGTATATAAAATTGTAGGTTTTCTACTATACATATGAAAATATAAATCATATGATATTACTAGTCACTTAGTGCTGCTTTAAATAGAAATAAGTGCAAGCTGCTGTATACTATATAATATTAGGCTCTATATCAAATAATGCATAGTATCTGATTTCTGTCAGCATAAAATTATTTTAACCTTGAGCAACATTTATTTGCATTTGATATAATAAATTAAGAAAGGACTTTAAAAAAGTTTCTATGACAGGTTAAAAGTAAAAGAACATCAAGACTCATATTTCTGGTTGTTAATATGTCTATGACATATTAATTAGCACATTCCGAGGTTCCTTATCATCTTCAGCAATCAGGTAGAAATGCAATTAAGGGTAAAGAGTAGCTTTTGTGATTCTTCACAATTATTGTCTTCAAAACAGTAATACAGTTTTGCTAGTTAGCAAATTACCTTTATAAGCTTTACACATTATTTACATCCCACTGAAGATTTCCAGACTGCCAATCATTGTAGAGAATACCAGCCTAGCACATGGATCAATAATAGGTTGGACCTTCTGCAGCTCCAGAGACCAGAGACAAATGACCTGACCTAGGAGCAACCCTAACAGATGCATGCTTCAGCCAATGAAAGAGATGACATACACAATATACCCACCAAATTCTAACTGGTGTGATGACTTCTTACAGAACGACTTTTTCAAATTTTGTATTTAATAAATATATACCAAAAGCCCACCCTTTGCTTACATCAGCTATTGCAGATGTAATTTTTTTTAAATGAAAATTAGTGAATTGACTGTGACTTTAAGAAAAAAATTTGTTTACACCATGTCAACAATTTGCTTGAAGATTTTTATCTTTGATTCTTTGTTTCTTTGCACTTCACTTTATCTTGTATTTACAAATGTTTAACAGGCTCAAGGGCATAGAAATAATCTAAAAACAAAGAGAATGCTTAGAAAAGTGTTTATGCACTTCTTGTAAACAATTAGGAAATAAAGTGCTAAATGATAGGAAGTCAGAATTTAATAATTTAGCCATTCCTCTTCACTCTTTCTTGATCAAGTGCAGAAAGTAGTGGCCTCTTAACTCTCATGTTATAACTACCACTGATTTTCTTCTGCTCTGAGTTTCCAGAGCAGTGGCCTGTGGCAGTTACACTTAGCCCTGTTTTGTCATCGCTCAAGACTGTCCAGTTTTGTTTCAAGCACGTTAGCTTTATTTCTGCACTTTAAAGGTGTGCTTTTTGTGCTTTTTAAACATTTTTAAATGTTTATTTATTTTTGAGAGATGAGGTGGAGGGGCAGAAAGATAGGGGACAGAGGATCCGAAGCAGGCTCTATGCTGACAGCAGAGACCTTGACACGGAGCTCAAATTCACGAATCACAAGATCATGACCTGAGCCGAAGTCGGACTCAACCAACTGAGCCACCCAGGTGCCCCAGAAGGAGAGCTCTTTAAGGGTAAGGATCATGTCTAAGACGTTTTTAGCACCGCTCAGAGCACTGAGCATTGTGTCAGTCCCACACCAAACATTAAGAGCCTATTTGTGGATTGACAATAATCTGAACACAGTCAGCATTCTGGGTCCAGGATTGCTTCTGTGCTGGTAGACAAAGATAGATCATCAAGTTAGCAAAGTATCAAACAGAAATCAGGTTGAGTGACACAACTGGGTTGAACCTAAAATTTTAGATTTGAAAATGTTAACATCCTCTACTCCTACTCATCAGGATTCTCCAGGATACATTTAGAGCACCTCTTTCGACCCTCCCACCCATTGCTTATTCAGAATCAAGTCTAGTCTTAATGGTTAAGGAAAGAACACCCTTTCTCAAACTTTCACTGATAAAGTCTCTCTCTCTCTCTCTCTCTCTCTCTCTCTCTCTCTCTTTCTCTCTCTCTCAGTAACAATGGCTAAACAGAATTGAAGAATTTTGGCCTATGAAGTATCATAAGCAATTTGGGTTAAAAGAAAGAGGGCTTTATTTTTCATGTTAGCTTCTCATTTGCTTATCTCCTTGTTGTCATGCACATCTGATAATTTGGCAGGTCTGATATCCCTTACTCTGCTGATACAGTCCCCCTTGTTACTTGGGAAATGTTACTTCCACATTCTCAAGAATAATTTTTCCTTCCTTTTCGAGAGTCAGACTCGTGATCCCAGCCTGGTCAACCAGGGTCACAGTGATTGATTAGCTCAAGGGTAGGGCTCTGCCCAGTGAGAGTCTGGTCTGAGGCTTCCCCTCGGAGCTTTCCAGAAAGAGATGATTCCTTTTGGATTGTGTTGCTAAGCTGTAGACTATATGTGTTGATTGACTTGTCACCATCTTTGTCAACACATGGAAAGAGGTTTTCTGAAAGCTAAGGTAATACCAAAGAAAGAACTGAGAGATAGCAAGAAACAGATTTTATATGACTTCATCGGAATGCTTTTTCATTATAAGTAATAAAGTCCCTTTTTCCACCAAGGCCTGTTAGATTTGGGTTATTTGCCACCGAGAATTCTGTGTAATTCATTGGTATCAAAAGAAAATCTTAGTATTCTTGTAAAAATAGCCTAGTGGGGTTGTATGTATTTTTTTCCCATCATGTTGAAGGTAACAGATTCACCCTGCTGAGCTACAGGGGCTAGGGCAGACCTTCTGCTTGGAAGTTCGTGTCACATCATATGGCATAGTTTTAGCAAGGCTGTGTGTTAGGGTTAGTATTTCTAGCACTAAGATAACTGCCGCAATGTGTGTAACAATTATTTGATGCTCAGTTTTATTATCAAGATACCATGAATACATTTCTTACATTATAAAAGAGTATGAAATCAGTATGTCGTTTTCTCACTAAAAATGAGATATTTTTACATGAACATAATTTGTGAGTGTAGCCATCTTGCCAAAATCTGCTCACCCTTCAATAGAATGCCTGTGAAAATTCCTATCACTTTGAATGGCTACATGCACTTTAAAAGAATTAGCATTTCTTACTTTCTCAGTGCTGCAAGAGAATATGAAAAATGTAAATTAGAAGCAGAGCGTGTGTTCCAAACAGGAGTGATTATAGACTGGGTGTCATTATACTTTTGGCTTTCTGTGTTTTCAATGGACCATGTATTTTGCATCAAAGCAGTGATGTTAAAATAGAGGGCACTAAGAGTGACAGAGAAGATTATAGAAGGAGACTTGTGGAGTGGTGAACATGTAGTAGGGAACTTAGGGAAGGACATTATGAAGAGTAACCAAATGTAAGGAACTAAAATATATGCAATTCGAGAGAGAGAGAGAGAGAGAGAGAGAGAGAGAGAGAGAGAAACATAACTAGGTGATAACAGTATAGCAGTATTGTCGGGTAGAAATACAGAAATACAGTATGAGACACATATGTCATTTAAGATTTTCTAGTAGTCAGGTTAAGAAGAGTAAAAATAGGTGCTTCTGGGTGGCTCAGTCAGTTAAGCATTCGACTCTCTATTTCGGCTCAGGTCATGATCCCAGGGTCATGGGATCAATCCCCGTGTCTGTCAGCATGGAGCCTGCTTGGGATTTTCTCTCTCGCTTTCTCTCTCTGTCCCTCCCCCACTTGCTCTCTCTCTCTCAAACAAAATACATAAGTAAAAAAAAATGAAAACAAAAAAAAAAACCCAAAACAGTAAAAATAAATAACTGAAATTAATTTTAATAATGTATTATACTAAACCTAACATATCCAAAATGTTACTCTTTCAACATGAAGTCAATATAAAAATTATGGAGCTATTTCACATTCTTCATTTTAATATTTGGTTGTCAACGTCTGGCGTGTATTTTTAGGTTTCAACAAATAACTACTCATGTGTTAAGCATGCAATATTCTTGTGACTCTAGTAGCTAACAGGAGAAGACAAAATTCACCCCGGCTGATGTCTGAACTTTAAATTTCCAGCTGAGAACAAAGAGCAAGATGGCACATCTTTATAGCTGTTATCTCTTCAACTCTAATCTTCTTTCCCCCAGTTTTACTGAGAAATAATTGGCATATATCACTGTATAATCTAAGGCATACATTCTGATGATTTGATTTATATACATTATGAGATGATGACCATAACAGGTTCAGCTGACATCCATCTTGTCATAAAGATACAATTAAAAGAAATGAAAGGGGTGGCTGGGTGGCTCAGCCTTTAAGCACTGACTCTTGATTTCGGCTCAGGTCATGATCTCATCATGGTTTGTGAGATCAAGCCCTGCCTCGGGATCTATGTGCTGACAGCATGATGTCTACATGGGATTCTCTCTCTCCCTCTCAATCTGCCCCTGACCCACTCACACTCTCTGTCTGTCTCTCTCTCAAAATAAATAAATAAACATTTTAAAAAGAGGAAAAGACAGGAAAAAAGGGGAAAATGTTTTTCTTTATGATAAGAATGCTCCAGATTTACTCTCTTAACTTTTCTATGTATCATGCAGTGTCACCTTTTCAAACCCTAATAGTTTTTTTTTAGAGGCTTATTCATTGATTTATTTAGAGAGAGAGACGGAGCAGGGGAAGGGCAGAGAGAGAGAGGGAGAGAGAGAATCCTAAGCAGACTCCACACTGTCAGTGCAGAGCCCAACATGGGGCTTGATTCCATGAACCCATGAGACCATGACCTGAGCCAAAATCGAGTCAGATGCTTAATCGACTAAGCCACCCAGGTGCCCCCCCCAATCCTAATTTTAATTGAGCTCTAGCCCAGTTTTTTTTTTAATGTTTATTTGTTTTTGTGAGAGAGACAGAAAGACAGAGTGAGAGTGGGGGAAGGGCACAGAGAGAGGGGGACATAGAATCTGAAGCAGGCTTTGAACTCACAGACCATGGTTTGAACTCACAAACCGTGAGATGTGGGGTTTGAAACCACAGACAGTGAGATTATGATCTGAGCTGAAGTCGGATCCTCAACCCACTGAGCCACCCAGGCACCCCAGCTCTATCCCAGTTCTAACCTCTGTCCAGCCTCACAAAGGAAAAGTAGTCACTGCCTTTTGGTGATTTATTATGCATCAGTTAAGGCCATTATCAGGAAACAGCTGGCACTCAAATTGAGTAAATTAAGCTGAATTTAATAAAAGGTTATTTACAAAGTTGTGTTAGCGGAGAGAAACCACATGGGATAGTGTGGTACCCCAGGAATTTAAAATTAGTAAGCCTTTGCCACTCTAAGCCTAAAGGTATAGGGAAGGGAGTAGTTTCCAGAATGTGGAGCAGGAAAGTCCTGTGAAGAGGGCCATAGGACGTGGAGCTCTGTGCTTGGGTCAGAGGAGACTGCCTGTCTGAGGTTACTGTGCAGGAGGAAACAGAAAGGAAACCTCAGACCTCCTTCTCCCTTTTCCCTCTAATCTCCTGATGGTTATTCCTATTAGCCAAATGGAGTGCCAGTGGGCAAGGCAGCCTGCCTAGTCAGTTCCTAAAGCACAGAGAAGGTGGGGAAAGGTGCTCTGAGGGTCAAATTAAACGCATCCAGTACAATTATGAACTTGTTAAGGGAAAATAAAGCAAAACAAGAGATAGAATATAAAATTAATGTAGGGGTGTCCAGGTGGCTCAGTTGGTTGAGCATCTGACTCTTGATCTCGGGGATCAAGCCCCACATCAGGCTCTGCACTGACAGCAGGGAGTCTGCTCAGGATCCTGTCTCTTCCTGTGTCTCTCTGCCCTTCCCTCACTCTCTCTCTCAAAATAAATAAGCTTTAAAAAAATACACAATTAACGTGGCCCTGGGAAAAGTAAAACACACTAAGTTTGTGTTGTCTTAATCTGTCTGGCATTTTGGTAGTTTACATTTTGTTCCCTGTCTTAAATTGTGTGTCAACGTCAAATGTTTAAAAACTGAGACCCATAGGTGGCTTTTAGGGAGCTCAGGAACCCTATGAAATAATGGGGAATATTTTGTGTATTTTTTTTCCCTCTCTGGGCAGAATCTATAGCTTCCAATAAATTCTTGGTTATGGTTACTTAAGAAACCTCTGTGACAGAGGGCAGAATATAAAGCTGTCCAAATTGTTGAACATTACCCAGGCGTAGGATGGTCAGCAATTTTCTTAGGTTGAGTTCCCCAAAGTAGACCCTGATTGATTAAGGCAGCCAAGTCCAGAAGAATGCTGTGGGCAAACAGGGGGAGCAGGAAAGGGAAGGTACAGTACTGAGATGGGTGGCTTCAGCTCCACCTACAGGGGACTCTGGAATGTAGTTCCACTTGTTATTATCACTACCTAAGGGCTTCCCTGGGAAATATGAATTCCTGAGCAATTTGTGCTCTCTGTAAGAAAGCATAAAGCAGTGTCAGTGGCCTAAGACAGTACGCTGAAGAGCCAGAAGTGCTGGCAGTAGGAAGAAAAAGGTCACCAAAACTGGTAAGGGGCACATGGAATAAGTAAAGGAATCCAACAGTGACCATTAAATTTAGTGCCAGTGATGGTAGGTAAGTAGAGGTGAGTGGCAGGTAAATAGTTTACTAAGATAGGCAGAACCCAGCTTCTCACAACAGAGACAGAAAAACGTGCAGATTTTGGATGGAGTGGGAAGTGGACTGTTGGGCCAGAGGACCACCGTGTACCAGCAGCCACTAGACCACAGGGCCCTGTCCTTTGGCCTCATGGTGAGGTCCTGAAGCCTTTTCTGATGCAGCCTCTTGTATTGGGAACATTTCATGGTTCTCTAGGTTATCAAAGTGCGAGGCACGCAGTGAGTTAGAATCCCCTAACCGTAGCACAAAGCCTGGTTCCAGCCTAAATCCATTAATTCCAATACCAATCCTAATCAACACAAAATGTCAGGCCTATCCTAAACTCTTACCCCTCCCCTGTCCTTAATCTCTTCCATTCTCTTAAAATAATGACCATAATAATAATAATAATAATAACAACAATGGTGATGATGATAGAGATATATTGAGCACTTATTCTGTGCAGGCTGTAAGCTAAGGATTTTATGTGTATTGCCTATTTAAAGTCAATAAATAGTATTGCCTATTTAAAGGTCAGATGACCCTGTAATTCAGATAGGCTTATTATCCTCATTTTATAGCAGAGAAAACTGAAGCTGAGAGTTGATGTAACATTTCTTAGGTCTCAGCACTGATAGTGTGAATCCAGCCTCATTGATCATATACTCATTGATCATATACTCATTTATCATATACTCTGCACTCTAGTTTTTTCTCATAAGATTGTGTTTCTATCTTGCATGATTCTTATTCCATATGATTGCATGTGTGAAGATCCTCTCTTGCCTTAATCTGTCAGGTTTTCTATTTCTTCTTCTGGTCGTGGAACAGCTCTTCTCCTTTAGGGACTCCTCCCCACCATGTGGCACAGTCTCTCCCCTTCCCATTTGTGGAAGAGGGTCAGGGAATGGAACTAAGCTAGTCAATGACAACCCTTTCCCGGGACATTTGTTGGAATCTTTTGTAAAGAAGTCTTTCCTCCTTCAAAGGCTGAGGGTACTAAGACTGGGGTAATCAGGAGCTGTGGATGGGTCATTACTGACATTTTGGGAAGAGATCAAGTATGAGAATAAAGGCAAAACAGGAGAATGGATCCAGAACATTATTGTTTAAGTACCTGTATTCATCCATCTGTGGCAGAAACCAGCACATCTAGTTTTCTTGTCAGTAAATTCTGTCCCCCTCCCAGCACACACAATTTTTTTTTTTTTTTGGCTTAAGGTACTTTTCTGATTTGAAATTAAAATAACATTATCATATTCAAATTTTACTTCCTTGTCTTTTCACTGCCACTAAACTGTGAATTTCTTGAGGACAGAGACCGCGTCTTATTTATTTTATTCCAAGTGCTTAGTGTGGACTCTAGCATGCAAATTTGCTCATGTTGTTTGCAATGAACTTAATGGTTTGGGATCAATACAAAATCCCAAGATTTTGTGGGCAAAACTACCAGGGAAACCAGTGATAACTCATATTAGGCATTATAGCCTCAATAGGCAGATGTCTTTGACAGGCATACTCGAATGACTTCTGAGCATCTGGGGCATGCTAAATGTACAACACTTTGAACACATGGATTTGGGGTTTGGCTTCCTGATAGGTGAGGCCTTCTTCATGAAGTCTCTGAGTGGTTTGATGAACACTTCACTTTCCATATAATGTGAACAAGCAATGCCAATGCCTCCCTCAGGTGGCCAGGGGACTACAGCTGAACTTAGGTGGATGGAGTTGCCGCTCTCTCTGGTGACTTGGATTTGTGGGACTGGCTGGGTTTTTCTGGAAGAATGATCAATGGCAGCCATATGGTAGAGGCTATTATCCCACTTTGCCACCTCAGTGGGACCTAAAGATTGGTAGGTTCAACATTCCCGGTTTTTATGTGGACATCTATTGTCAGCATCTTTCTTCCTCAGCAAACCCAGTCTTCCAGCAGTTACAGCTGAGCCACATGGTGCCTCTTCCATCTGCATCTGGGGGCTCTTTCCCTCCAAATTTTCACTCAGTCATGTAAGTCAAAGGCACTTAGTTCCTCTTGAGTGCCATTCCCATGTCATATAGAAATAAGCATACTGCTCAAACTCCAGGCAGCATATGGCAAAATGAGAGTCTGGTCCAGGCTTAGGGAAGGGAGGACTAAGCCAGAGTGGGAGGTAAAAATAGTCTGACTGAGAATTTTTTCTGGCCTTCCTATTCAAATTACTATCATTCTAAGCTCTGGAATTATATTCTTGGTAATGTAACTGGGCTGTAGCTGTGGAGCATGGTTCATTTTTACGTGTCTGTGTATTTGTAGCTAGCTCTGTGCTCAGTAGACTAAATGACCACTTATGATAAAGATAGAGTAAATGTATCCCAATTCTATAGAAATTCTTCTGGATTAATGCCACTATTTCCATACAGGCTATCTAATTGCCACTCAATATATTAACTAAGAGAGTGATCATTCCAATCACTTCCTTAGATCTGGTGCAACCAGATAACCTGGAGTTATTGATAGGTTGATAGGTTGAACATATTGTGTTCACCCTTGAGATCCTACCTTAAGAGGAACTTGCAAAGGGAGGTAAATCCAGAAACAGAATTAATCCAGACTATTTCAAATGAAGTCTGGTAGAACAAATACAACAACACAAAATAACAAGGTAACAATAGGAAGTTTTGGAAAAATGTGTTTTTAGGTATCTGAAGGGCAAATGTAGAGGAGGAAGACTATTTGTTCTCATCAATGCCATAGGGCAGAACTAGTGACTAGGCAGGTGTATCACGAAGGCAGATTTCAGGTAGACATAGGAAAAAGTCAGTCTGCTATTAAATTGGTTTGCTTTTGGTTGCGGCAGATTTTTCTGTCACTGGAGAAGATCGTCCAGAAGCTGGATGACAATTTGGTAGAAGTGTGTTATGGCAGTGACAGCTCAAGGCTTAACCAGTATCCTTTCTCTTCTTTCTTACTAACAGGATCTGGGATTATTGTTTGCGATGAAAAATTACATTTCCCCGCTTCCCTTGCAGATAACTGTGATCAATAAGGAGCAATCATTGGAAGGAACTTTTGACAAAGTCTTTTTGTCCTTCCTGTCTCTCTTCTGGCTTCCTGCCTGAAATGCAGATGTGTTGGCGGTAGCTCCAGCTGTATTTAGAATGATGGTATGACCTTGAGGATGAAGGAGACACATTTACTATGGTAGCACAAAAAGATAGAAACAGGCCCAGTTCTTAGGGCCTTATCAGCCTGGACTATCTACCTTCTTTTGTTTATAACCTGAAAAAAAAAACAAAATAAAACTTCCATCTTTTTATATCCTTTTCCATTTCCAGTCTCTTTCATGAATAACCAAACACAATGCCTACCAGAAACATGTATAGTTAACCACCTAACCTTGTGGTCTTTTTCAATTTTAAGCATCTATGGATATAAGCATTCATTACCTCACTTTCACCTATAATCTTTATAAACTATTAGATATTACATATAGTAATTAAAATTTTGAAAGGTATAATGCTAGAATAATATTGAAATATAAATTTTGGGGCGCCTGGGTGGCTCAGTCAGTTAAGCGGCCGACTTCGGCTCAGGTCATGATCTCGCAGTCCGTGAGTTCTAGCCCCGCGTCAGGCTCTGTGCTGACAGCTCAGAGCCTGGAGCCTGTTTCAGATTCTGTGTCTCCCTCTCTCTGACCCTCCCCTGTTCACACTCTGTCTCTCCCTGTCTCAAAAATAAATAAATGTTAAAAAAAATAATATTGAGATATTACATTGATGTAGTTTTTTTTCTATATTGTCCCCATTACCTAGATGACATTGATTCAGAGGCAATTATTTATTTATTTGCTTCAGGGAAGCCTAGAACAAAGGCGTTATTGTTTAACTCTAGTTTCAAATTGGCATTTTATATATTCCAATGAGACAGTGTCTTCAGAGCAAGGCTTTATTGAGAGGGAAGGGGTTTTTCTAAATTCCAAAAGCATCCTTCTTCTAACAAGAACCAAGGCTGGCTGACTCAGATAATAGGGCTTTTATAGAAGTCATAGAATGTAAGAGGGGAAGGAGAAGTGTATAATGAAACGGAAGTGTTCTTTTCTCCACTAATCAAAGGAAGGTCATAAGCTTCTTGTGCTTGTAGAAGGATCTGCAGAGATGGGAGGGAAACGAGTGAATGTAGAATTGAGTGCTCCAGCTCCCTTCTTATGCCAATTTCCCTAAAATAAGGATAAGGCGGAAGACCAGGTAAGTTAGGCACACCCTGAGAACAACAGAGCTCCTGTTCCCCAGAGAAGACCTCTTTACTGGCAAGCTGCTGAGACAACATAGCACAAGAAGAGAGAGTAAAACTGACAGCAGGAAGGGTCTAGAGAGGTTGTGGGCCATATGCCCAGTTGCCTAAGGGCTCTGTGTGCTTATCCAAATATCCCTTATGCTCTAGAGTGGGTAGATATGTTGATGCTAAGAGGCCCAGTGTACTATCAATACTTGTCATTTGCACCAGCAAGGTGCCAGTGTGGGCACATGACCTGCTCCTTGCATTCTGCTTTCACTTTGATGGGAAAGAGTTACCTTGACAGTCAAGAAACAACTGTGAACTTTGAACTGAGTATTTTCCCAGAGTTTATTTTTAAACTGGAAGGAATCATGATACCTTTAATGATCAAATCTAAGCGTGTCTTAGTGTCTCAGTCATGGTCGATCAAGCCTTATGAAATGGTGGGAGTAGCCTCTGCAAGGCTATTCCCTTCATGCCAGGTGCTGGGCCTGAAGTGACTATGCATCAGCTGGGCAGCAATGGAGAAGGACGTCGAACATGAAGTTAGGAAGAGCAATGACAAACTCCTATCTGCAAGGACCAAGCTAGAACCCATGAGGACAAAGTGGAACCCACATCTGAACATCACCATCTCTAATCTTCATCACACGGATGACTGCAGGGCAAACCAGTGCCTTTACCATGAAAGTGCACACGTATCCAGCCCAGGTCTTGAAGTCAGAGAGGGTAAGTGGTGGAAGAGGGAGGAGCTGAAGCCTGGCTTATCCCCCTTCTTCCCCAACAAGGTGAGCTGAAGATCAGGGATGGCACTAGAAGCTATTGCCACAGTAGCCAACCTCCCAACTGTAAAAATGGCTACCCCTTCAACCCTACCTTCCAACTCTCATGAATATTTTTCTGTGAGCAACCACAACCCAGAACCACATAGGCAAGAATCTCCTGGCAAACACAGGGCCTCCTCAACTAAAAAGAACCCAGTATGGAGCCACCACAATTTGTAATGATCAATCCAGAGTAAGTTAGTTTTAGAAAAAACAAAGTTAGGTATTAAGCAAATCCGAATTGAAATGTAAATATTTCAACTCCTTTCCACAAAATGTGTTTATTAGATTATTTATCAGAGAGTAAAGCTCCTAGGGAATGGTGTACAGGTCAGGAAATGTTTGTACGTGAAACCTTGGCACCATTCTAGCCACTATCTGATAAGAGGGCAAGTAGGGACACAATGACAGCAGTATCTGTTAAACTTACTATAGAACTAGATGCTGCTCACAATTCCTTTCCCTGCCCCTGGGAGGAGGAAGGGGGGAGGATACATGACTTTTCATTTTTAATTCAAAAAAAAATTTTTTTTTAGAACACACATAGATTTTTGATGAGGTTTCTCATTTATAGAACTGCAAAGATCCACTTTCTTGGTTCATGGGACTATACTTATTATCTTTTTCTTTTTTTAATAGTTCCCATAAAGACTATTCATACTGACAGACACATCTAGTTTACTGTTATATCAACCTTTTGTTTCCTTAAATAGATTGGGCAAACTTTGGAATTGCATATCTTTTTAAGAATAGGAAAAACTCGGGGTGCCTGGGTGGCTCAGTTGGTTTAGGTCATGATCTCGCGGTTCGTGAGTTTGAGCCCCGCATCAGGCTCTCTGCTGGCAGCTCAGAGCCTGGAGCCTGCTTCGAATTTTATGTCTCTGTGTCTTTCTCTGCTCCACCCCCGCTCACACTCTGTTTCTCTCTCCTTCAAAAATAAATAAACATTTAAAAAAAAAATACAAAAAACTCCAATAGTGAATAAGACAAGTTTCCAGTTTGTCTCTAGCCCTCTGTGATTGAAATGCTATTTCTTGCTTTTGTGGATGTAACATTGCAGTTTATAACAATAAATCTGACTGAGCCCCCAACCTTTGGGATCTGATGCTATCTACAGGTAGACAGTGTTAGAATTGAGTTGAATTTTAGGACACTCTGCTGGTGTCTGACTATTGCTTGGTGGTGTGAAAAAAAATTACCCACACATTGGCATTTGTGACTAGAATCGTAGCGGATCCTTGGCAAGACTCTTCCTAAATATTCCTCAGGCTCTATCATGCCAGATAAACACAAAGAACCCCAGCAGACTTGGTTATTCCTTCATTCATATAATATTCTGCAGAATTTGGCTTCTGCTAGAATGAAACTTTTATAATGTTTGTGCCTACATGGAAGGCATAAGTAAAGTCATAGAGGATGAAGTGTATGTGCCTGGGATATTCATGGTTTTATATATATATATATATATATATGTGTGTGTGTGTGTGTGTGTGTGTGTGTGCGCATGTGCTGAATGAGGGTGAGAATACAGCAGGTATGGGCTGGTCTTTCAACAGAGACTGGCATTAGCTGTGTCATATCCTTCCCGTTGGAGGTATTTCCGCCCAGAGTGGGCAGAGGCTTTGGTGTCCAGGCTGGGCGCCCAGCCCTCTCTCAACATGACATGAACTCCCAATGATCTGCCCTCCCCTCCATCTGTCAGGATGGTCCAGGTTCACTCCCCAGCCACTTAGTCCTTTTGCTTTCCACATAGGTGCTAAGCATCAGTGAATTTACAAGAAACAGCTCACAGAACCCCACTCATTGCATCCTTTTTTATTCTTTACAGTAAGTGCTGTGCAGGAGTTTGACTATTTTTATTTTTCCTTTGCTGTCATGGGTTCAGACTCTGGTTCATTAACTCAGACAACTTTGTCTGGGTTTCCTCCTCCCCTTCCTCAGTTTCTTTTTTTTTTTTTTTTTTTTTTTTTTTGTCTGCTTGGCAAATTGCTACTTGCTCACTGAGAATTATTTCTCCAAGTTGTACCTTTCCAACTCTGGTCTCCAAGCTCCTAAAAAGGCTAATGAGCACTGGTGCTTGGATTGTAACACTAGACATTTGCCACAGAGCTAATGCAAAATACATGGCATGTGTCCAATGTCAGAAAGCAAAGGGTTGCAGTGTGAGGGAAAAAAGGGAATGCTTTCTTTATTCTGTGTGACATGGTTATCTGGAGATTTGCTTTTAAAGACACAGTTAAGCCATAGGAAAAACCAGCTGTCATCAGGATGAACTCGGAGCAGAACTGAACCACAAGCATGTGCTAGTGTCTTGGAAATTATCCAGAGATTCATCTGTGATCAAGGAGAAATGTTAAACTTAAGTTTATATACATTAGACATAGCTTAATTGTTTGGCAGAGAGAGAATCTGTACTGCTACCCAATTTGTAGGTTTTAATTTGTCTTCTTTGGAAGCAAACATTTCATATCCCAGGGAGGAAGATGGTGATGGGCATGTGAGCTGCCCAATGCCTTTTATTTGGTAACATTTCAGAATGGACCCATGCCAGAAGATTTCAGTATGCCCTCAATCCCCTTACCCTTTTCCACCCTGCTCTCTGATTCTACCAGGGTGATCTGTACAGCGCACATCAATGGACCCCTGTCACTTGTCTGACTTTCAGCTGGGTTTCACCAGTGGAGAAGCCCCAAGAAGGGATTGGAAAGCAGAAAGAGAAGGCATAATATTTCTTTCTCTAGTTCCTTGCCTCAAAATCGCCCTGAACTGACTGTGCCCTTGACCTCTCACTGTGGCTCACTTTGCAATTCTTTCTCCCTCTTACCTCCAGAAACTGTTCTCCCCTAGTTCCTACAGATCCAGGGGGTGATAAGGACTCAGCTGCTACTAAGGCACTGGTTATTGCATCATTCCTTGTTCCCTTGTGACACCTTCATTATGTCAACACTCCCTTTGTAAATAACATCCTCTGCGGTTATCCTATTTTGAGTGTGCCATCTGTTTCCTGTTGGGACCCTGACACATATATTACTCAAAAAGATAAATCCTACAAATAGAAGTTTCATTCACTAGAAATTTTGGTTAGTGTAATCTTAGACAGTGTAAAATCTATATATAATAAATCATTGCATTGAAAGGCAGGATAGCATAGTGGTTAACAACACAGACTTGAAAGCTAGCCTCCCCAGTTGTGACTTGCGTCGCGTTGTGGGGAAGCTTCAGTTAGGTAATGTATGTGAGTGTCTGGCATTTAGTGAGTACTAATAGTACAAGTTACTACTATTACTACACTTACTATTTTTTTTTTTTATATTTTAAGGGTACAATTTGATAAGTTTTAAAAAATGTTTTTATTTATTTTTGAGAAAGAGAGAATATGAGCAGAGGAGGGGCAGAGAGAGAAGGAGGCAGAGGATCTGAAACAGGCTCTGTGCTGACAGCAGAGAGCCCAATGCAGGGCTCGAACTCACAAACCATGAGATCATTATCTGAGCCGAAGTCAGATGCCCAACTGACTGAGCAACCCAGGTGCCTCAGCACCTGTTAAAAGATGAAATGTTCTGTTTTTAAAAGATGAAATGTTCCACAAGGTTAGGAAGACCTGACTGGGAGTCGGTGCATGTAAATGTATCCAGAAAAAACATCACACAGTTAATAGTAGGACAGATTGGTTCAGAGTTTAACTATGTGCCAGCATTGTGTTAGTAAGTATTCTAGGTATTCAGCAATATTCTATGCAAACTTTTGTCCTCAAAAAGCTTAGCTGAATTTGATAAAGTGGACAATAACATACAAAATAAAAAGACACGAAAGGTGTTTAGGATTTGATGAGGGGAGAAGAAGCAGAATCAGAAAGAATTCTATCCCTCTATCATCTATGTATTTATCTCTCTCTCTCTCTCCATCTCTCTATCTCTGGATTTATTACAGGGCTTTGACCTCGAAAAACCATAGGGACTGGCTAAACAGCCATGGGAATCTATTTCTTCTGTGTCAGGATCCTCAAGTCTGAGGGCAGGCAGTCAGGAAGGGCAGATGGCTATGAAGTGCAGGAATCAAGAACAGACTAGAAGCAGCAGAGATGAGGGGAAACCACAGTGACAGACAGGAACCTGCATTGGTCTTTCACTACCTCCAGTTTACAGAAATAATGTTTTTAAATAAATATAATGTACAGTATATAGACATGTGAGTATCAAAGCATGGTAAGAGTAGTATAGGGTTATTATTTTCTTTCTTTTTTTTTTTTTTCCTGTGCTTTTGCAACCAGTGAGGCTTAAAGATGGGAGTTTTATTTATTTATTTATTTTTTTTAATTTGAGGTTTTTATTTTTATTTTTATTTTTTTTTATTTTTTAATATATGAAATTTACTGTCAAATTGGTTTCCATACAACACCCAGTGCTCATCCCAAAAGGTGCCCTCCTCAATACCCATCACCCACCCTGCCCTCCCTCCCACCCTGCCCTCCCTCCCACCCCCCATCAACCCTCAGTTTGTTCTCAGTTTTTAACAGTCTCTTATGCTTTGGCTCTCTCCCACTCTAACCTCTTTTTTTTTTTTTTTTTTTTTTTTCTTCTTTCCTTCCCCTCCCCCA
>NW_026057584.1:89720473-89828529 GCF_023721935.1 Panthera uncia | reverse complement strand
TTTTTTTTTTTTTTTTCTTTCCTTCCCCTCCCCCATGGGTTTCTGTTATGTTTCTCAGGATCCACATAAGAGTGAAACCATATGGTATCTGTCTTTCTCTGTATGGCTTATTTCACTTAGCATCACACTCTCCAGTTCCATCCATGTTGCTACAAAAGGCCATATTTCATTTTTTCTCATTGCCACGTAGTATTCCATTGTGTATATAAACCACAATTTCTTTATCCATTCATCAGTTGATGGACATTTAGGCTCTTTCCATAATTTGGCTATTGTTGAGAGTGCCGCTATAAACATTGGGGTACAGGTGCCCCTATGCATCAGTACTCCTGTATCCCTTGGATAAATTCCTAGCAGTGCTATTGCTGGGTCATAGGGTAGGTCTATTTTTAATTTTCTGAGGAACCTCCACACTGCTTTCCAGAGCGGCTGCACCAATTTGCATTCCCACCAACAGTGCAAGAGGGTTCCTGTTTCTCCACATCCTCTCCAGCATCTATAGTCTCCTGATTTCTTCATTTTGGCCACTCTGACTGGCGTGAGGTGATATCTGAGTGTGGTTTTGATTTGTATTTCCCTGATAAGGAGCGACGTTGAACATCTTTTCATGTGCCTGTTGGCCATCCGGATGTCTTCTTTAGAGAAGTGTCTATTCATGTTTTCTGCCCATTTCTTCACTGGGTTATTTGTTTTTCGGGTGTGGAGTTTGATGAGCTCTTTATAGATTTTGGATACTAGCCCTTTGTCCGATGTGTCATTTGCAAATATCTTTTCCCATTCCGTTGGTTGCCTTTTAGTTTTGTTGGTTGTTTCCTTTGCTGTGCAGAAGCTTTTTATCTTCATAAGGTCCCAGTAATTCACTTTTGCTTTTAATTCCCTTGCCTTTGGGGATGTGCCGAGTAAGAGATTGCTACGGCTGAGGTCAGAGAGGTCTTTTCCTGCTTTCTCCTCTAAGGTTTTGATGGTTTCCTGTCTCACATTCAGGTCCTTTATCCATTTTGAGTTTATTTTTGTGAATGGTGTGAGAAAGTGGTCTAGTTTCAACCTTCTGCATGTTGCTGTCCAGTTCTCCCAGCACCATTTGTTAAAGAGACTGTCTTTTTTCCATTGGATGTTCTTTCCTGCTTTGTCAAAGATGAGTTGGCCATACGTTTGTGGGTCTAGTTCTGGGGTTTCTATTCTATTCCATTGGTCTATGTGTCTGTTTTTATGCCAATACCATGCTGACTTGATGATGACAGCTTTGTAGTAGAGGCTAAAGTCTGGGATTGTGATGCCTCCTGCTTTGGTCTTCTTCTTCAAAATTACTTTGGCTATTCGGGGCCTTTTGTGGTTCCATATGAATTTTAGGATTGCTTGTTCTAGTTTCGAGAAGAATGCTGGTGCGATTTTGATTGGGATTGCATTGAATGTGTAGATAGCTTTGGGTAGTATTGACATTTTGACAATATTTATTCTTCCAATCCATGAGCAGGGAATGTCTTTCCATTTCTTTATATCTTCTTCAATTACCTGCATAAGCTTTCTATAGTTTTCAGCATACAGATCTTTTACATCTTTGGTTAGATTTATTCCTAGGTATTTTATGCTTCTTGGTGCAATTGTGAATGGGATCAGTTTCTTCATTTGTCTTTCTGTTGCTTCATTGTTAGTGTATAAGAATGCAACTGATTTCTGCACATTGATTTTGTATCCTGCAACTTTGCTGAATTCATGTATCAGTTCTAGCAGACTTTTGGTGGAGTCTATCGGATTTTCCATGTATAATATCATGTCATCTGCAAAAAGCGAAAGCTTGACTTCGTCTTTGCCAATTTTGATGCCTTTGATTTCCTTTTGTTGTCTGATTGCTGATGCTAGAACTTCCAGCACTATATTAAACAACAGCGGTGACAGTGGGCATCCCTGTCGTGTTCCTGATCTCAGGGAAAAAGCTCTCAGTTTTTCCCCGTTGAGGATGATGTTAGCTGTGGGCTTTTCATAAATGGCCTTTATGATCTTTAAGTATGTTCCTTCTATCCCGACTTTCTCAAGGGTTTTTATTAAGAAAGGGTGCTGGATTTTGTCAAAGGCCTTTTCTGCATCGATTGACAGGATCATATGGTTCTTCTCTTTTTTTTTGTTAATGTGATGTATCACGTTGATCGATTTGCGAATGTTGAACCAGCCCTGTATCCCAGGAATGAATCCCACTTGATCATGGTGAATAATTCTTTTTATATGCTGTTGAATTCGATTTGCTAGTATCTTATTAAGAATTTTTGCATCCATATTCATCAGGGATATTGGCCTGTAGTTCTCTTTTTTTACTGGGTCTCTGTCTGGTTTAGGAATCAAAGTAATACTGGCTTCATAGAATGAGTCTGGAAGTTTTCCTTCCCTTTCTATTTCTTGGAATAGCTTGAGAAGGATAGGTATTATCTCTGCTTTAAATGTCTGGTAGAACTCCCCTGGGAAGCCATCTGGTCCTGGACTCTTATTTGTTGGGAGATTTTTGATAACCGATTCAATTTCTTCGCTGGTTATGGGTCTGTTCAAGCTTTCTATTTCCTCCTGATTGAGTTTTGGAAGAGTGTGGGTGTTTAGAAATTTGTCCATTTCTTCCAGGTTGTCCAATTTGCTGGCATATAATTTTTCATAGTATTCCCTGATAATTGTTTGTATCTCTGAGGGATTGGTTGTAATCATTCCATTTTCATTCATGATTTTATCTATTTGGGTCATCTCCCTTTTCTTTTTGAGAAGCCTGGCTAGAGGTTTGTCAATTTTGTTTATTTTTTCAAAAAACCAACTCTTGGTTTCGTTGATCTGCTCTACAGTTTTTTTAGATTCTATATTGTTTATTTCTGCTCTGATCTTTATTATTTCTCTTCTTCTGCTGGGTTTAGGCTGCCTTTGCTGTTCTGCTTCTATTTCCTTTAGGTGTGCTGTTAGATTTTGTATTTGGGATTTTTCTTGTTTCTTGAGATAGGCCTGGATTGCAATGTATTTTCCTCTCAGGACTGCCTTCGCTGCATCCCAAAGCGTTTGGATTGTTGTATTTTCATTTTCGTTTGTTTCCATGTATATTTTAATTTCTTCTCTAATTGCCTGGTTGACCCACTCATTCGTTAGTAGGGTGTTCTTTAACCTCCATGCTTTTGGAGGTTTTCCAGACTTTTTCCTGTGGTTGATTTCAAGCTTCATAGCATTGTGGTCTGAAAGTATGCATGGTATAATTTCAATTCTTGTAAACTTATGAAGGGCTGTTTTGTGACCCAGTATATGATCTATCTTGGAGAATGTTCCATGTGCACTCGAGAAGAAAGTATATTCTGTTGCTTTGGGATGCAGAGTTCTAAATATATCTGTCAAGTCCATCTGATCCAATGTATCATTCAGGGCCCTTGTTTCTTTATTGACTGTGTGTCTAGATGATCTATCCATTTCTGTAAGTGGGGTGTTAAAGTCCCCTGCAATGACCACATTCTTATCAATAAGGTTGCTTATGTTTATGAGTAATTGTTTTATATATCTGGGGGCTCGGGTATTTGGCGCATAGACATTTATAATAGTTAGCTCTTCCTGGTGGATAGACCCTGTGATTATTATATAATGCCCTTCTTCATCTCTTGTTACAGCCTTTAATTTAAAGTCTAGTTTGTCTGATATAAGTATGGCTACTCCAGCTTTCTTTTGGCTTCCAGGAGCATGATAAATAGTTCTCCATCCCCTCACTCTCAATCTAAAGGTGTCCTCAGATCTAAAATGAGTCTCTTGTAGACAGCAAATACATGGGTCTTGTTTTTTTATCCATTCTGATACCCTATGTCTTTTAGTTGGCGCATTTAATCCATTTACATTCAGTGTTATTATAGAAAGATATGGGTTTAGAGTCATTGTGATGTCTGTATGTTTTATGCTTGTAGTGATGTCTCTGGTACTTTGTCTCACAGGATCCCCCTTAGGATCTCTTGTAGGGCTGGTTTCGTGGTGACAAATTCCTTCAGTTTTTGTTTGTTTGGGAAGACCTTTATCTCTCCTTCTATTCTAAATGACAGACTTGCTGGATAAAGGATTCTCGGCTGCATATTTTTTCTGTTTAGCACACTGTAGATATCGTGCCAAGCCTTTCTGGCCTGCCAAGTTTCAAAGGAGAGATCAGTCACGAGTCTTATAGGTCTCCCTTTATAAGTGAGGGCACGTTTATCCCTTGCTGCTTTCAGAATTTTCTCTTTATCCTTGTATTTTGCCAGTTTCACTATGATATGTCGTGCAGAAGATCGATTCAAGTTACGTCTGAAGGGAGTTCTCTGTGCCTCTTGGATTTCAATGCCTTTTTCCTTCCCCAGTTCAGGGAAGTTCTCAGCTATAATTTGTTCAAGTACCCCTTCAGCACCTTTCCCTCTCTCTTCCTCCTCTGGGATACCAATTATGCGTATATTATTTTTTTTTAGTGTATCACTTAGTTCTCTAATTTTCCCCTCATACTCCTGGATTTTTTTTATCTCTCTTTCTTTCAGCTTCCTCTTTCTCCATAACTTTATCTTCTAGTTCACCTATTCTCTCCTCTGCCTCTTCAAGCCGAGCCATCGTGGATTCCATTTTGTTTTGCATTTCATTTAAAGCGTTTTTCAACTCCTCGTGACTGTTCCTTAGTCCCTCGATCTTTGTGGCAAGAGATTCTCTGCTGTCCTGTATACTGTTTTCAAGCCCAGCGATTAATTTTATGACTATTATTCTAAATTCACTTTCTGTTATATTATTTAAATCCTTTTTGATCAGTTCATTAGCTGTTGTTATTTCCTGGAGATTCTTCTGAGGGGAATTCTTCCGTTTGGTCATTTTGGAGAGTCCCTTGCGTGGTGAGGACCTGCAGTGCACTTCCCCTGTGCTGTGGTGTATAACTGGAGTTAGTGGGCGGGGCCGCAGTCCGACCCGATGTCTGCCCCCAGCCCACTGCTGGGGCCACAGTCAGACTGGTGTGTGCCTTCTCTTCCCCTCTCCTAGGGGCGGGATTCACTGTGGGGTGGCGTGTCCCGTCTGGGCTACTTGCACACTGCCAGGCTTGTGTTGCTGGGGATCTGGCGTATTAGCTGGGGTGGGTAGGCAAGGTGCACGGGGGGTGGAGGGGCAGGCTTAGCTCGCTTCTCCCTAGGTGATCCACTCCAGGAGGAGCCCTGTGGCAGCGGGAGGGAGTCAGATCCGCTGCCGGAGGTTTGGCTCCGCAGAAGCACAGAGTTGGGTGTTTGCGCGGAGCGAGCAAGTTCCCTGGCAGGAACTGGTTCCCTTTGGGATTTTGACTGGGGGATGGGCGGGGGAGATGGCGCTGGCGCCTTTGTTCCCCGCCAAGCTGAGCTCTGCCGTCCGGGGGCTCAGCAGCTCTCCCTCCCTTTGTCCTCCAGCCTTCCCGCTTTCCGAGCAGAGCTGTTAACTTATGACCTCCCAGACGCTAAGTCGCGCTTGCTGTCGGAACACAGTCTGTCCGGCCCCTCCGCTTTTGCCAGCCAGACTCGGGGGCTCCGCTTGGCCGGCGAGCCGCCCCTCCGCCCCGGCTCCCTCCCGCCAGTCCGTGGAGCGCGCACCGCCTCGCCGCCCTTCCTACCCTCTTCCGTGGGCCTCTAGTCTGCGCTTGACTCCGGAGACTCCCTTCTGCTAATCCTCTGGCGGTTTTCTGGGTTCTTTAGGCAGGTGTAGGTGGAATCTAAGTGATCGGCAGGACGCGTTGTGAGCCCCGCGTCCTCCTACGCCGCCATCTTCCGGAACCTCCTCTAGGGTTATTATTTTCAAAACAAGAGCTTGTTACTTAATACTTACAAAAATATGTAAAGAGAATTAAAGAAAAAAGAATTGGATCAGTTGCTAAAATTAGAATCTTCTGATCCGTAGTCAGACGCGTTATCCATTGTGCCACTGGCCCTGTCAGTTGCTAAAATTATAAGTAGGGGTTTGTGCAGGTGTATGAGAACAGTGCAAACTCTTCTGCCATCGTCCTCTTTTCCACATATGATTCCACATATCATTGCTCAGGGACTGGATGGAGTGTCCAGCCACCAAGGGGTGGCTTTATTACCCCTCTCCTACCCAGGCCCTGTGAGGCTGGTTGCCTGCCAAGCAGGGGAATACAGGGCCAGCCCTGAAAGAGGATCAACTCAATGCATTTTCCCCTCACTCCATTATTAAGAGAGAGATTGAATCTTGGCATTCTTCTGGATAAAGAGCATTGCCTCCACTGTCCCTCCACTCTCTTAATCCTACTGGGATTGATAAACGGATCTCGTCTTCACAAAGCAGGGCTGAATCCTCATCCTGTTTAGCTACTGATCTGCTGTATAAATCTGAGCATTTCACTTAATCTCAAGATGTGCAATCTGTATTCAACCTATTTGATTGAGTTATAATCCAGAAACCCAGTCCAGGTTGTTCCACTCCTAAATATGGACACTCTCCTCAGGCCCAAACCTGCTCCCTTGGTCTGCATTTCATTGCAGCTGACTTATTGCTTGGCCCGTTTGCCTCACATCCAGTCTGCCTTAAAAGGGCCTCTTTTCTCAAGTGTTACCTAGACACTGTACACTGAGGTCTCCGTTTTGTTCCTTTCCCAGGCGACCAACAGATAAATCCTCATCACTGGAAGATTTTGTTGAGAAACATTTATGATTGCAGCTAATACTTAGTGAATTCTTCCCATGTGCTTGGCTTCTCTAACTTTTGCTTTTCACAGTAATCCTATGAGGATAGATACTGTTACTCTCTCCATTTTACTTACAAGAAAATAGAGTTTTATGGTAATATTGCAAAGTTTAGGCTGAAGTGCTTAGCCTTTATTTCCCAATTTCCTGAGTAAGAGGTTAATATGGAAGCACCACTAGGATTCTGACTTCATTTTTTATTGTGAAGGGTGGGGATTATTAACAGTGAGCCTACCCTTTTTGGCCTTATGTTAACAAAGACCATGTGCTTTTTTTCATGATGGCATCTTCTTCCCACCTGAAGAATAATAATAAATCCGTAAAAATGGCGTGCCTCTTTTTCTTACATGAACAACTGTATCTCCAAGAATCTCCAGTCTCAGCCTTGGGTCCTCAGAGAGCCCTGGTCTATCTGTGCAACATAAACATGGTTCTTCTGGCCATACCTGATTTCAAAATGGCTGGATCAAAACCAGTCATATTATAAGCTCTAATGTAGTATCTGCTACTACTGTTAAGAGTAATATTGCATTACCAGAATCCTACACTTAACAGATGTACAGGCAAAAGTGCAAATATGATAGGCTGCTTATTTAACCCTCATCATATGTGCGTCAAGAGCACAGACATAACAAATCTGAGAGAAGCGGAAGGTACATTGAGGAAAAAAAACTGAATACTGACATGCAGTCTGAGCCTGGTTGCAAGATAGCTCACTAGTAGCATTCTGGCAAGTGCAAGAAAAGATCTTTGAATATTTAGAATATGAAAACATCAGTGAGAGAAGCCAGGGCAAATATCAGCAAAAGAAAATAAAAGGCTGTACAATGGGAAAGATTAAACTATTGGAAATATGAGGTAAAAAGGCTGACAGATCAACTCAAACTATTGTGGTCATTTTGGAGGGGGAAAAAAAGCATGTGAAAAGGAACTGTGAAATGGAACAAAATAAGCAAGTCAGAAACACTGAGATGCCTTTATATAGCTTGACCTGCTAAGTGTCCACAGCACATCATTAAAGGCAAAAACAAGGCACAGAATATGCATTATTCGAGGTGACAGTTTACTGTTGGTTGACTTGTTGAATACTCACAACACCCCATCAAGTAGGTATGATCATTTCGCACATTTCACAAATAAGGGAAATGAGACCACACCTGGAGTAAGATCACTAAATAGGAAACAATGGGACTAGGATGCTTATTCAGGCAGCCTGGCCCAGGAATTCATGCTTTTCATGATGCTTGCTTCATTTTTAAGCAAATATAGTTACAGATACATCAACTATTTCTGAAATGTCATATATGAAGACAGTAATAGATTTTGCCTCTAGACAGAGAAGGACTAGGTAGGAGGGATACTTACTCTTCTCTGTATAGTCTTCTGTACCGTTGATTTATTTTTATAATTTTCATCCTATGCACATATAACGCTTTCAGTAACACTGTGAATATAATGAAAAACAAAGAATAAAAAGGAAAAAAGCTAGAAAGGAAAAACCTGCCTTATGTATGCCAATTTTCTTTTTTATACCTTCCCTTTGCCTGTACCTCTGCATTTCATCAGCTCAGTAGACCACAGAGCCTTCCACAAATAGCTTTGAGCCCCAAGGCCAGTCTGACTATTGGTTAATGCAAATAAGCATAGCAAATGTTTCTGCTCTGCCTCAGTAACCACAATCTCATTTGGAGCAGAGTTATGTGTTATGGCATTGCTAGGCAGACCCCTTCAAGCAAGGCAGGGTCTGCACGCAGTTATAGGATGTTCAAATTGGCTTCTCTTTAAATAGAGGTGGGTTTGGGTTTGTTGATCAAATCAGTTAGAGTGGTTTTCCCCAGTTCACTCTTAGAAGGGAAATTGCCTTTCCAAGGCACTGGAGAATAACAAGGACCCTAGACAAAAGGACCAAAGAGTTTAGATACGCACATCTGGAAATCAACCCGGGATCTATTTGTGCAAACAATATCTAGTTATCATTCTCTCTCTCCTTCTCTCTCTCCCTTTCTCTCTCTTTTCCTCTCTAATTTTCAATCACTTTATTAAAGTATAATTTGCTCACATAAAATGCACATAGTGTAAAAGCACAGTTGGATGACTTTTGACAAATGAATATGCCCATGTTACTAGCACCTTAATTCAAGACACAATATTTCCATCTTCCCCAAAACTCCCTGATACCGTCCTTTGTAGGCCATTCCAATACTCTCAATCCTTATTGTGAGCGTATCTGATTACTATTTTCATAGCTTAGTGTTGCCTGCTCTACATCTTTATAAAAGTTAAGTCATACAGTATGTTCTTTTATGTCGATCTTTATTTACTATATGTAATATTTTTGAGATACATCTTTGCTGTTATGTGTATCAATAAGTTATCCCTTTTTATTTGTTATTAGTTTTGTTTGGCCATTCACCAGTTGATGCTGGGTTATGTGGCAAATGTATGTTTCATTTTCTAAAAAAAATGGTTAACAATTGTTAAAATAATTAATAAGGAGGGGTGCCTGGGTGGCTCAGTCGGTTAAGCGTCCAACTTCAGCTCGGGTCATGATCTCATGGTTCATGGTTTCGAGCCCTGCCGACGGGCTCTGTGCTGACAGCTTGGAGCCCTGGAGCCTGGTTTGGATTCTGTGTTTCCCCCTCTCTCTCTGTCCCTCCCCCATTAGCACTCTGTCTCTCTCGTCTCAAAAATAAATAAAACTTTAAGAGAAATTAGTAAGATGATTAGACTGAGGTGGCTCTAATGCTGTGGTGGCTAATCAAAATAGAAACCTATAAATGCCTCAAGTGTACAAAATTGAAACCCAGGGACAAGTAATCACAAATAGCTAACTAGGCTTTGAGCTATAGCCAATTAGTAATTGTCTTACTTTGCTTCCGCCTTTTCTCTGTAAAATCTCTCTAGGAGCTCCTTTTGTAGAGCACTCCTCACCACTTCTGCTTTGGCACTGACAAATTTGAATTGATCTTTGCTTAAACAGCTAAAAATTTTGATATGCCTCAGTTTATCTTTTAATTCTGTTTTCCAAAGTGATTATACCGTTTCACAGACCAGGAACATACCACCTCTGCCCTAGCACGTGGTATTGTCAGTCATTTTATTTTTAGCCATTTTAGTATGATGGGAGCTTTTTCTCACTGCTGTTTGAATTTCCATATCTCTAATGACTAAGGATTTTGAGCATCTTTCAATATGCGTATTGGCCATTAGAATTTTTTTTGTGCAGTATCTGTTCAAATCTTTTGCTCATTTCTTAAATGAGCTCTTCATTTTCATTATTGGATTCTAGGAGTTTTTCAAAAAATATTTTGGATACAAGTTCTTTGCCATACATATGTGTTGAAAATGTTTTATCCCAATCTGTGTTTTGCCTTTTGAAGAGCAAAAGTTTTACATTTTGATAAAGTTTATTTTATCAATATGGTTAGTTTTTATCTAAGCAATCTTTGCAATTTCTTGACAAAGATTACTTTCTGTGTTTTCTTCTGGATACTTGACATTTTTTAGTCCCCACTTTTGGTCTCTGATCATTTAAAATTAATTTTGTTATAGTATGAGGTAGGGGTGGGGCTTTTCTTATTTTTTTCCATATGCAGACCCAGTTGTTTTAGCACCATTTGTTGGAAAGACATTTTTGTCTCAGTATCTTGGAAGTTTTGTTGAAATCAATTAGCCATATGTATGTGGCTCCAGTTCTAGAGTCAGTTCTAGCTCATTGATCTGTTTTTCTATCATTTGCCTCTACCCCATGTTTTAATTACTGTAGCTTTAGAGTAAGTCCTGAAATCCGTTCAGGAACACCAGCCCCCATGGCCACCCCATGCAGTTTGTGTGTATCCACTGGCTTTAGCAGTGCAGCCAGTGAGTGTAGGAATGGGACATACTCACTGGCCTCAGAAAGGCAGTGGGGAAATGTCTTGACTGTGAGAATGAGTGCACTCAGGCTCCAGCAATGCTGTGAGAGAGTGCCCTGTTTGCACACATGCAGGCCCCAGGTTGAGGGCAAGAGAAGTTCATGACCACTGGCACTCACCTGTGCGGGCCAAGGAGCCGGGATCACTGCAACACCCATGCCTTCTGGCCTCAGCAAGGCAGTGGGACAGCGCCACGACCCCTTGCCTCTGCTTGTCCCAATGAGGCACCAGGAGGGTGCTACATCAAGTGTGCCCAACTGTGCCAGAGGGGTAGATGGGGAGTATAGACATGACATCTGCTAGTGCCTGCATCTTTGGAGAGAGCCCCAACTGTCCTATGACCCTCTAGCAGATGCCTCCAGACCAGAAAATGAATTTCCTTCACATACAGTCAAGGCATTTTTCAAACTGGTGCTTTTGCACTGGATCCTGGGTCAAGTGAGACTGCATGTGAGCCCGTTAAAAGGAGAATCTCTGTTTCCTATAGCACTTTATTTCCCTTGGTTTTCTAAGCCAGGCACTTCTGGGAGCTCATCTCTCATGCCCTCTACCAAGGACCAGGGTGCCTGATGTGGGGAACGAACCCCTTACTCCTCTGGGAGAAGAACTGGGCTGGTGAGATCCCTCCCTGTTATGTACCATTGGGCTGGAGGTGAGGTTTTTTGCCAAGACTGTGTCTCTGCCTCTCCTACACCTCTCAATGTGGTTCTTTTGTTCTTAACTGTGGAGAACCTGTTCACCTAGTTTTCAGGTCTTTTTCAGAGGGAAATGATCCATATGCAATTGTAGTTTTGGTGTGTCCTTGGGAGGGGGTGAGTTCAGGATCTTCCTGCACTGCCATCTTGGATCCCTTCCCCATATGATTTTTCTCTTTATTTTGGTTTATGTCATTTGAGTATGATATTCTTGGGTGTGGTTATCTTTGCATTTATTATATTTGGTGTTACTAGCCTTCCTGGATCTCTGACTTGATGTTTATAACCTATATTGGAAAGTTTTCAGCCATTACCTTGACTAATATTTTATCTGTGTCATTTTCCCCCTTCTTTCTTTCTTTGTAGGATGTCAAGAGTATATGTTTGACTGCTCAATACTGTTACATTCCAATCATTATTTTAAATCTTTTTCTTTCTACTTGTGGTTTAGTTTGAGTGATTTCTAAATGCTGTCTTCAAGTGTATTGATTCTTTGTTGTGTCCAATATGTTTCTAAAATACATCCCATGAATATTTTATTTGAAATACTTACATCTTAGTTTCAAGATTTCTATTTTGGTTTTCTTCTATAGTTTTTAAATCTTTCCTGAAGTTTCACATGTCTTTGGTCATTATATTTATAATATCCTGTAGGTTCTTATACAAATTTATCAGTAATATTTTTATGTTCTTATTTTATAATTCCAGCATTTTGGCTGTTTGCCTATTTTTATTAACTGATTTTTCTCTTGATTTTTGATCAGGATCACATTTTCCTGCTTCTTTACATATATTGTAATTTTTTATTGGAACGTGGGCATTAGGTACAAAGAAAAGGCTGAAATGGATTGTGATATTGGGAGACTGGCAGTCCCTTAGGCTTTTGAAACTGTAAGATAATGAGAGCACAGGAGCAAGAGATCTCCCACATCCTAACTACAAATGCAATTTAAAAACTCAAAGTATTGAGGCTTATTTGTAATGGTCCCCAAAGTTTCTATTTAGAGAAAGAATTTCTCCATGTACAGTTACCTATGGCAGTGTCTGGTGAAGAAGCAGTGTCCTCTTGAGGAAGGAAAGAGTTTACATGAAAAGGCTTAGTGAGTAGACATCGACTAGGGCTCCTAGGAAAAGGAGAGAAAAGGCACTAGAATGGTCTTCGAGGGGTCTTCTAGGCAAACTCCAGGGTGTGAAACCCAGAGGGATGGGATAGGAAACTGATTAAATGAGAATTGTTGAAATTATGTGTAGGATAACTGGAGATCTTGCAATAAGATCGGAGTACAAAAGAGTTGATTTTGTGGTTTATAGTGTATTAAGAGTGTAAGCCAAGGGCATGGTCTCCACTTCTGTGGAGCAATTATTGAAGCATAATAAAAAATGTAAGTTACTAAGTATTTGGGGGAACCACAAAAGAAGAAATAGTTGATGTCATGTAGCATATTAAGTATTTTACTATAGCTATTTAACTTGCATTTTGGGTTGGAAAATGTTGGTATACATTTTTTGTATTCTCCGGCTGATGTGACCTAGAAGAATAAGACTTATAGACTCGTGAGAGAAGGGACTTGATTTTTTTTCTGACCACACAGACCTGATAACTCTTTGTAAGGATTTGCTTCTTGTTTTTGACTATATAACTCTTAGAGTAAATAATGCGAACTGCCTAGAGGCATCTCTTATTTAATGGAGGAAAAGATTTAATTGTGATTCCCTGGAGGAAGTTCAGGAAAGGAATTGGCTATTTCAGTACTGAATAGCATTACTTATGGAGAGCCAAAGTAAGGTATTCAAAGTTGGTCACAAAATCAATGCATGAGATTAAATATCTGGAAGTGAGGAAGTAAATGGAAACTAAACAATTTGGGGATATGAGAAGCGGGCCATGAGCACCTAGGAGATCTTGAGCAAAGAAGTTCCATCATTTATGTATGTTTACACTGGCCTTCAACTTTAAAGTATTTAATTGTAACTCCTGTGACAGGTTACTTATTCTTGGGCCACAGAATGTGTTCATCTCTATTTTCTGGGGAAGTGGTAAAATTGACACCTGCCGGTGAGTTACATCTTCTACCTTGTGTCTCACAGGAAAGGCATCTTCTTTGTCTGCTGTTGGGGTGTTTAAGACAGAGATGGGAGAGCAGCAGAAAGTGATTGCACTTTGATTCCATGTGTTAACTTTTCCATTATTCTCTCTGAGGTGAGATCACCAAGATTGCAAATAAATTTGAGCAGACTTCTGATTAAGTTCTCTCGTGATACATCCAGTTTGTAAATATATAGAAGCAATGGCAAACCATGTGCTCTGAGTAGTGTACCTTATGTAGTATACCTTATGTAGGTACCCTTGTGCCTCATGTAGTATCTTATCCCATGTGCACATTTCTCTGTTTTACAGGTGTTCCCCAGAGCCATTTCACAGGCTAGAGGAGTGGGCTTCTTATAATCACTTTGCACCAACCATTTTCTAGTCTCTCATCTTCAGGCCATGGTTTACATAAAGAAGTTCCCTTTTATTTACTTGACATTAAATGGCACCATGTTTCTTTTCAATGCCTGGCTTTCTTCTCCTGATATGAGGCATGAGTCTGAGAAGGAAGGTCAGTCATTCCGTATATGTCACATATATCCTTAAGGCTTCTTTTTTTGGTACCACTTTATTCTTCAATGTATTTCTCTTGGATCCACCTTATCAATTGAATTGCATTTGCTTTTATTTTAAGCCACTCCTAGAGTTCCTATGTGTGTTATATAACCTGGCACAAAAGACATGCTCTGTGAGCTGCTTTTCTATTACTAGTGAGGACAACATTGTGCTTATCCTTTTATACTTACTTGCCTAGTGACCAAGATGTGTATTTACGGGAAATTTACCCAAGAATGAGAGAATAATTTTTGGTTCTGGTATAACAGTTTTTGGTCCTTTGCAAATACATTAATGAACCATCTTTAATAGGAATTTATTCAATCTGTTTGTCTAGTATCTTTTTCATTGTGCTCAGATCTCTTAGACCAACCTGCCCAGGATTCCCTTTATAGATGAATATAGCTTTTATTGAAAGTAACAATGAGGGGTTCCTGGGTGGCTCAGTCGGTTAAGCATCTGACTCTTGGTTTCAACTCAAGTTATGATCTCACAGTTTCGTGAGTTTGAGCCCAACACAGAGCCTGCTTGGGATACTTTCTCTTCCTCTTTTTCTGTCCCTCTCTGCTCATTCTGTCTCTCTGTCTCTCAAAATAAATAAATAAATACACTTAAAAAAGTAATAATGAAGTAATCTATATGAAAATAATATGAATATATACTATGAATATATTCATAATAATATGTATTATATAATTATTTAATGAAAATAATCTAAAAGGTTTGATTATTCTGGTTACCTGAGTAAGTGAATACTTAACTCACTCTGAACTAGAAAACACAAAATTTATATAGAGATTTTACCTGGGTTGTGCTTAGAATGGGAGACAATAACAAGAAGGGTTCAAGTTTATGAATGAAGATAAATACATAGGAGATGAAAGTCAACCACAAGCCAGAGGTGGAACTGAAAGAATATTGTAGATTTTGCTATTGCTTGTTGCAATGTTACAGAAAGGACACAAAGATAAAAGCAATATGATAACTTGCTGAGAAGACAGACTACTTTATAATGATCCCAGAAAGATAGTCATATACCATTTTCTTTAGATTCTTTATACCAGAAAAATTACCACTTCAGCTAGAATTTTTCAAAGGTCTGTGAATCCTTACATTGCCCAACCAAAATCTATTGTAGAAGTTTAACATAATGTATTTAAGAGGCTAAATCAAGGCTACAAAGCCACACTGCCCAAGTTCAAATCCTGGCTCTGTCACTTATTAGCTGATGACCCAGGTTTGTGATTTCTGTTTCATTTCCTCATCTATACAATGAGATTTTAAAGAGTTGTGATAAAAGGTAAATTAACAGGTAAATGTAAATTACTTATAACTGCCCATGACATGTATTGGGAAATTTGCCAGTGTTTATTTTCATTCCACATTTCTTTCCAGGTAAAAAAACTCAATATTTTATTCCCAATTTCAATATTATAGCACCTTAAAGTAAACACTGTCTCCTATTAAAAGGTCAGACCTTGATGAGTCTAGGAGAATGGCTTCATAATTCTTAGAGAGTGTGTGCCTTCCCTTGGTAGCAATTTTGTTAAACTGAGCATATGTCTGTTTGACAGACAAGAGCAGAGACAATCTCCTCTGGAGCATAACACTAAGGTTTTGTTAGCAGTCGAACAAAAAGCTTTTGCATCAAATAGAATAGGAAGAAAGGGAGAAATTTAGAATTTGAAGATAAAAAGGGAAGGTGAAACATTTGTGGAGGAGCAGAGAATAGTTTCCCAAATATATCACAAATTTCCATTGCGGCCTTGTTTCGTAGCTTATGTTCAGACACAGAGAAAACCTGTACTTTGGCATTTGTTTTATTTGTCCAAAGTCTTATTCTCCACGATAAGAATAGAGCATATTTGTGCAGCATTCCTGTGTTGTGAATCCGTGCTGGTCAGTGGGTCATAATTTCCTCTGTTCCATTTGTTCCGTGATCCCCTTGTGTCATAGGAAGGCAATGTCTGAAATGTATCACCTTGATGGTGCACTCCATCACCCTGCAGCAAAACTTTTCACCCACAAGCTAGATGCTTAATTCATATGTTCTTTCCAATCGGTTTAAACTTTCAAAAAAATCAAATATTGTTTTGCACGACACAGGTGATCCTCATGAACTTATTACATCTCTCAGAGGCTATTTCTCTTGGCAGCTGCTTCACACTGAATAAAGATGAGGCTTCTTCACTCCATCAATTGAGATGAACATGAGTGCAGCTGTGTCCTACTGGGGCCAGATGAAGTAAAAATGAGATTAATTTTTCAGTGAGTTAGATCTATCTATAGAGAGCACAGGGACAATTCAAGGCAGACGACTTTGTTTTGGAAGGTTTTACACCTCTAGATTATTAACAAATTTGCTTCAATCCTGAACATTAGTTCTGACTAAGCTTTACAGTTTAGACATTTTTTCTTTTCACTAGAACTGGTGGTCTGTGTTGTCCAGCCCAGGGAATTCAGTTGAGTTTTACTTAGTGCCAATGACATGTGGTCTGAGGCCTTGCTGACCCTGAGTGCACATCAGAATCACCTGGAGGATAGGAAGGATATAAATAAACTCAGAAAACATTGTCAATACATTTATTCTTTCATAATAATGTATTTCACTGAATGCATGTTTATAAAGTGACTCACTTATTTTTTAAATTTCTTTTATTTATTTTTTTTTATTTTTGAGAGAGAGAGAGAGAGAGAGTGAGGGAGAGTGTCAGAGTATGTGCGGGGGAGGATTAGAGAGAGAGGGAGACACAGAATCCAAAGCAGGCTCCAGGCTCTGAGCTGTCAGCATAGAGCCCAATGTGGGGTTCGAACTCACAAGCCGTCATGAAATCATGACCCTAGCAGAAGTTGGATGCTTAACCAACTGAGCCACCCAGGAGCCTCAAAGTGATACAGTTATTTATTGAGAGCCTGACTTGTGTCAGATACTGGAAATAGAAAGAAAAGAAAGAACATATAGAAATGGCCTGGAGAGTCATTCCATAGAGAGGTACCTGGGTGGCTCAGTAGGTTAAGCCTCTGACTTTGGCTCAAGTCATGATCTCACAGTTTGTGGGTTTGAGCCCCAGGTCCCACTCCACATCCCGCTCTGTGCTGACAGCTCAGAGTCTGGAGCCTGCTTCAGATTCTGTGTCTCCCCCTCTCTCTGCCCTCCTCTGCTTGTGCCTGGCTCTCAAAAATGAATAAACATTAAATTTTTTTCCATTGGATATTCTTTCCTGCTTTGTCAAAGAAGATACCATATGTTTTCACTCTTATGTGCATCCTGAGAAACCTAACAGAAGACCATGGGGGAAGGGAAGAAAAAAAGTTAGAGAGGGAGGGAGCCAAACCATAAGAGACTCTTAAAAACTGAGAATAAACTGAGGGTTGATGGGGAGTGGGAGGGAGGGGAAAGTGGGTGATGGGCACTGAGGAGGGCACCTGTTGGGATGAGCACTGGGTGTTGTATAGAAACCAATTTGACAATAAATTTCATATTAAAAACATAAAAAAAAATTAAAAAAAGAAAGGAAAAAAATTTTTTAACGAGTCATTCCGTAGAAGTTGAGGTAAAGGAGAAATCACTTCTTGCTGGCGAAAATGGGTACAGCAGCCCACTCCTGGCCTTGAAGGAGGAGTAAAGTTGTTTTTTCTTTTTTTTTTTCGTTTATTTTTGAGAGAGAGAGAGACAGAGCACCAGCTGGGAATGGGCAGAGAGAGAGGGAGACACAGAATCCGAAGCAGGCTCCAGGCTCTGAGACGTCAGCACAGAGACCTACGCTGGGCTCGAACTCATGAGCCATGAGATTATGACTTGAGATGCAAGTCCAATGCTCAACCAACCCAGCCACCCAGGCGCCCCCTGGAGGGGTAAAGTTTAGATAGGCACAATTCTAGAAAGAAGGAAAGAATGACATGAGCCAACTACAAGAATTGTGAAGTCCTTGTCACTGTTGACCTAAAAGGTCAGAGCAGGGGGATTCTTAAGGGAATAGGAACAGAGAAAACTACAAAGTTATGCAGAGGACCAGTCATACATAGCAGGTTTTGTTGAAAGTTGAACCAAAGTTTGGGAAATTATAGAAAAAGTGATCCAAGTAAACTTTCTAAGCAGGGGAGAAGTATTTTTCAACGCAATGTACTAGGAAGATTGAGCTAGCAATGGAATTCCTGATAGAATTTTTGAAAATGAAAATAAGTACAAATAATGAGAATTTGAACCAGCACAGTAGCAAGTGGAAATAGAAGAAATTTGTAGGATAAGTGAGACTACATGCTCACTCTGGTCTGTTGATCAAAAACATTTTTATCAAGGCCATTGTGTGATTCTGAACTGCATCTAGAATTGGAAGCAATGTCTTTGGTGATATCCTCAATACCTTTAGTCATGAGGAGTACATTTTTCACTGGGAGGTGGACTTGTCTATCAATGCGGAGAATAACAAAATTCAGTTATTAAAGTCGGTGCTCCCCAACTTGCCCTGTTGTTAAAATCTCCTAGAGAACGTGTTAAACAGATTTATGGACCCCACCAAGGTTACACCAAGGTTACACAGTCAGAAACTGCAGGGAGGGGGCGGGGGGGCCCAGACGGTGTATTTAACCAGTCCCTATCATTAGGCAAGTTTGAGGAACTCATCATCAAGGTAGATGTTATTCAAAACAGAAAAGTAATTGATGGAATATAGAGGCCTGGGTTGAGATGACCTCTATAGCAATTTCTGAAGTAGAATGATTCTGCGAGCTTTGTCAGGTGTGGAGAAACTCAAGTCATAGTCCACATCCTATCACCTCCTTTATCACTGTATTCTGATCCACTGTCATCTTCTTTCGGGGTTATCACAATAGCATCCTATTAGCAGGTCTCCCTGCTTCCATTCTGTTGGGGATATAATTTGTTTCCCACACAGGAGATGGAAATCTTTTCAAAGAAAAGATCGCATCATGCCACTCCCCACTCCCCTGATCCACACCCCCACAGTGTTTTCTAATAGTGCACTTAGAAAAAAATCCAAACTTCTTACCATGGCCTCCAAAGCCCCACTTGGGTTGCCCTGTCCGTCAGTCTCATTTCAGCTCCTGCCACTCTCTCTTTGCTCACTCTGGCTTGTTCCTATTCCCTGGACATCCCAAGCTTGTCACTGTCTTTGAGCTGGACCCTCATTGTTCTTGCCTCATGTGACCACCTTTCTCCAGATATTCACTGACCCAGCTCTGTTGTGTTACTCAGAAAGGACTTCCCCAAACCCCCATGTAGAAGAGCTACTATCTACCACAGTCCCCTGTTCATATTCTGCCTAACGCTTAACCTGATTCATTTTGCCTCAAAAGTCCTATCACAATCTTCTCTCGTGTCACATATTTGTCTATATGTTTTTTCTCTGTCTTGTTTTCTAGAATGTGCATGCCTTATAAGACAATGGATTCTGTTTTGTTCATTGTATTCCCCAGGGCTGAGCATGGAATCTAACACACTGAAGTGATGCTCAGTGAACATTTCTTGGATGGGTGGATTGATGAATTAATAATGCTTTTGGAATGTGATAGGAGCTATGTAGTGTGTATGTCTTTTGATTCAAGGTCTCTTTCTGTGTTATTGTCTCTATAATTCAGACTTTAATTGTCTGGATATATACATTTGTAATCTTTTCTCCAGTATCACACTTAGCCGGTGATCTGGCTTCTTTCTAACACTGGTTGGTTATATAATGCCTTATTATACACACACACACATTTGGAGAAGTTGCTATTAACACAGTTAGGCTAGGAAAAAATCCCCATCTGTGTTGATCTCTTTATACTCTTTGCTTTTCATATTTCACTTTCTCCTGAGTGTTTAAACGTCCTACTCACATGTCTTCCCTAGCTCTATCCAGGGCCTTTATCTAAGATCACATTATTCTTATTTCTCTGACCTTTCTCCTCCTCTTTCTTTATGAGAAGCGGTCACCTTCTGAACTGATAGTCACAGACGAGTTCTTAGAAATGGTGGATGTTAGCAGGGGAAGTGGAGATAGGTCCAGATATGGAATATTGCTAGCATTTAGGGGTTGGGATTCTATTAGCCTTGGATAAGTCTGGGTAGCCAAAAACTTCTATAAAATACACTGTGTAATGTAACCAAATTTACATGCTCTAATTTGTTTTAAAGACAGGAAATTTAGAGCCACATGTTATCAAACCATTGATTTAGACTTCATTGTGTCTATATCACTGGGTATTAAGTCACTCACAATTATCTGCTCAGCTCTTTCATGATCTGTTTTTTGAGACTTCCAAATTTGTAACTTGATTTCACAGAGAAAACTAACCAACAGGCAGTCCTAGGCGGGGTGTGTAAGACAGACTTAGAATCTCTTATAATCACCATTATCTCTGATACACTATACCTGGAAAATTCAAGCCTCTATAAGTTGTTGTTATTGCTGTGGCTGTTTTAAATAATCTGCCAGCTATGTTTCCTTTCTCATATTTGATTTCTGTATTCACCTTAAAAATAAATTCTCCTGAAATCATAGGCTGTGAACTCAAGATAAGATAATAAGAATCATTACCTGGGCTGCATATCAATGCTACAACTGTGTGTGAATAGAACACTTGTAAATACACGCACAGATATATCAGCTGCGTTTATACCTCACACAACAAACACACACGAGCACTTACACTCTCCCCTTTATCTTTCGAGAGCAAGACAGTTCAGCATTGCCTCAGTCTAAGGGAGTACTTCATTAAAAGAAATTATTTTTCTTCCAGAGACATTGTTCCACTGAAAGGAAGAATGTTGAAAGGAGCCTAAGGCTGGGCTTCTGTAGTTCCGTGCCCAGTGGCCCTGCCTGCCTCATGCTGACCTGCCTTCTAGGACATGCTGAGGGAGTTTCCTGACTCGGAACCCCAGCCCCTGTGGCTTCCAGTTTATTTTCTAGGCAGGCAAGAACTGTTGCCTGTCTGATAGGCTTTCTCTTGTCGAGGACCTGCCTGGAGGCAGATCTGTCTAGTTATCTGCCCGCCTTTTGAAGCTACACTGCACACAGCTGCTCTCGCCTGCATCTCAACTCCTACTTGCCCGGAAGGATCTCTGCTGATAAGTCCTGACCAGGGGGCCTGAAGAGTTATTTACCTGGATGTGAATCTCTCCACAGGCACCCAAAGAGTTGATTTGCACACCATGCTTTTCATCACTTAAGGTGATTTTTTTCTAGTTCAGATGTCTGGAGCTAAACAGAGAAAAGTATTTTTGTAGTTGAAGAAATATCCCTTTCACAATTTGACTGGGGTAAGGCTCTTATGACAGGTAATTGGCATGAAAACTGATTGTACATGGTAATAATGACATGAAAAAAGGAAAGTGACTGTACACTTTCAAGTGGCCATAAAATAGGGTAATGAAAGAAAATTTGGGGGGTGGAGGAGGGTAGGAAAAATTTGTGCAGCTTTTAAAAAATAAGTAAATCCAAATTAATTTTGGAGACTTCACCTTCCTATGTTATTTGCAATCACAATCTAACTCCGTTCAGACTGAAATGTGCCATCAATGTCCAACAGCAGGGGGCCCAGGCAGTGCTTGGCTGTTGCATTAAGCGGGATAAAATAAGCAGGTTGAACAGAAGGAATGCCTTAAAAACACTGAAGTGCCATCCTAAATAAGTCCCCCAGCTGTGGACTGCTTAGAAACAGTAGGATCATCCAGACAAGACTGGCTTTCAGCCAGGAGGTCAAGGGATAATGCATTCAACCTCATGTGCACCCCTGAGTAAAGGTCATGGGCTGGAACGCTGGCTCCCCTACATAGCAAGTGTCTGTGTTAGTGGAGCTGGGAGACCATTGGGCTCTGCCTGCCTCACCATCAACAGGGCGCAAACTTAGACGTTTTAGCATTACCCCCAAATGAAGTTATATGTACTATCTCAGAGATTCATCAACAGAGATTCAACAACATAAAAAAATATGTTGTAAACTATGAAACATACGTCCTTACTAGGCCACGGTGCATCTAGGGCATGATGAATTAATATTTGTAATCAATTTGGCAAAGTACATTGTGAATTTGATGGTGATACATACATGAATGTATTTGATGCCCATAGTTTCTGTGAATACACATGCTTATAGACATATACTTAAATCGGAGTGATACTTTAAAAGCTCGAAGTTGGCTATTCACTTAAGCCCCATGAGGGGCTTCCCCCAGCTCCTAGGGGGGAACGTCTAGAAACTGTCCTGTCTCTTGAAGCTTATTTCATGTCAGATTTCTGCTTCTTTCTTTTCATTCCAGCAACATTGTTTATCTTTTCATTTTTGGCCATGCTCCCTTTCCCCCTGGGGCTTTGTTCATGCTCTTCCCTCTCTGGAACATTCTTCTTCCCATCCCTGTCACTGGATAGCTACTATTACCTTTGAGGTCTCAGCTTAAAGGCTGGTATGAACACTTCTAGACCAACTCACATCCTCTATCAGGACCACCATCACATGTTATTGGAATTACTTATTCAATTATGTCTCTCCCCTGTAAAACCGTCAGTTCTATGAGGCAGAGTTATTCTGTCTTGTGCAAAATTATTTTACCACCTTGCACCTTGTTCAGTAAATATTTGCTTCATGAAAACCCCCATGATCAAAGGTATTTTCCACCTCTGGAAAAGGCAGTGATGTGGCTTCTACTTGTTTAAATGTACTTAGTGGTTACCTTTAAGTAAGAGTATTATTGCTACAAAGAAAGACACCATTCAGCTTTGAAGATTAGAGTTTATAAAGGAGGGGAAGTTTTCATTTAGTCCATTATAGATTTTGGACATGTTTAAACACTTGATTGAGAACACCATCGAAGCCAGAGGTCACTGACCTCAAGGCCCACAAGGACCGGGCATCAATGTGAAGAATAGGGCTGAGTGGGGACTGGGGCAGAGTGGAGTTCCACCGTAGGTAATTGCTTCCATGTGGAAACGTGAGCTAAGCATTGGTAGGTTTTCTGATTTTCCAAGAGAAGAAGATCCAAAAGTTTTGTGGTAAAATCATAATTAAAAAAATCTTAGTAAATAATTTCAAAAATTTAAAATACCTTGCGTACCAGATAAAACATTTCTGCTGGGATGAAAGATAGTTTGCAAGCTATGAATTTGAAATTTAATCATCAGGTCAAAATCAGTATTGGGATGATCAATTTGCTCATGCATGGATCTTTAACCCAATGAGCAACTGATGCATAAATAATAAATCTAACAATTTTAGAATGATAAAGGACATTAGAATCATCTTATAAACACCCTTTTGCACATTACAGAAGAAAAAAATCTCAGATCCACAAAAATTAAATTATTGGGGCTTGAACTCAAATGCACAAAATTAAATAATATAGACTTGAAGCCAGGTGTTTTGATGCTTGCCTCTTGTCATAACTCCAGGTAACATTGTATGTGTGTGTGTGTGTGTGTGTGTGCGCGTGCATGCATATTCTGCTCTAAGTAAGTGGAGTGAAATATGGAGGACTTTGCTAGTGCTTCTGAAATTTTGCTGTGTATGTGAATCAGTTGGGGATCTCATAAAAATGCAAATTCTGATTCAGCAGGTCTGGAATAGGGCCCAAGTTTCTGCATTTCTAACAGCTCCCAGGTGATGCCAATCCCAGGACCAAGCTTTGTGTAGTACCAACTGACTTTGCAACAATTGCTCTAGATGTTTGGACTGCCCTAACTTCCCAGGACAAAATGTGCTCTTTGTTTTTTTCTTTGCCTGTTAACACTCTGTTAACATTTCTTTTCTTCCACTCTGTATCCTTGACAATCAAAAATATTAAATTATGTGCGAAATCCACTTAACAGGGGAAGTAGATAAGTAAATGACTAAAAACAAGGGGCACTGAGGAAATTAAATCTCCAACTAAGAAATAAAAATCTTCATCAAGAAAAATGCATCCATTTTCTCATGTCTTGCTTTGTAAATAATATTAGTTGTGGTTAGTTGCTGGGGAACTATTGAGTCATTTTCTAACTAATAGCAACACAAAATGACATTCTAAAAAATGCACGGGAAAAGATATTTCAGAATACAATAACAAACATTCCACAAGATGGCAGTAAGTCCCTATACTTTACATTTTACTTACCCTTTTAAAGAGCACACATACATTTCATCAGTGAAAATTTAAAAGAATTATACTATTTTTTGTTTGTTTTCTGTTTGTTTTTTTGTAATGACAGAACCAAACTTTAGAGAAGTTACATTTATTTCCTCAGCCAAAGGAGTAATGGCTATTTTTTTCACACTTCCTTCTTCATATTGATGTGACACACTAATGTTATCCTTTTATCTGGTATTTATTCTTTTGGGTTGTCACTGAAGACTTTCTACGTGGAATATATTTTCAATGAATACTGAAAATTCTTTGAAACAATATATAGATGATTATATTAAAAAGTTCAAACACATTTTCCAACTCTTAACTGGCCATTTATTTTCATTTGAGAAATCTCTTGAAGATTCAACCTACTGATTGAGACAGAAAGAACCGTAAAAGTGAATTCTTCATTGTGTGACCAACTGAAGATTATTGGCAATTACATTTTAATACACACTGCATTATAATACTACAAACATTAAAGAAATCACATTTCTAAGACTTATTTATAAGGTCTTTATTCACTCTAAATCAGTCTCAGGAGATCAAAGCATGGATTACGGAAAAGAAAACATAATAGTTTTTTTCCTAAAAGCTTTCTGTTGTTGTTGTTGTTGTGTGAATAGGCAAAAGTGAATAGTGTATTGAGGTACAGATATTCATATAAGTGTGCATAGATACCATCTTAATATTGTGGCAATGTTAGCAAAATTGGGCATTACCCTGTTATCATCACCAAACTTGTGTGTGTTTTAGGACAATTCATTCAATGGCTTTGGGGCTCAGTTTCTTCTGCATAATACAAGGTATATAGATAAGTCTATTTTATTTTCAACTTCTTAACATTCCATGCTTCTCAGGAGAAAATGTAATTAAGTAAGATGATCGTAAACTTTGAAAACACCCACAGTGACTAGCAGTTACGGGGGTCTTCAGAGTATTCTGCATCTTATCCTATTTTTTTTTTACGTATTTCAGGCTTTTCATAGAACTCTTGAGTTCGAAGCAGAGTGCTGGATCAACACTGAGGGGATGCGTGGCTGTGGTCTTTATTCCCAAAATAACTTTATTATTAAGATCTCCTTTCTTCCTCCATAATTTTCATTTCATTAGGCCCTTAAAATAAGAAACGGAAGAGTGGACAAATAGAAAAATGGTTTACACTTGGCAGATAGTGCAGGTCTATTAAAGGAAACTTGAGACATAAAAATAGCCTACTTGTGGGAGTGTAATTGAGGATTTGCCGCCCCCCCTCCAGCCAATACTGGCTTCCTGCCTTATTCTCCTGCTTGTTGCCCCCCTGGCCTTTCCCCTCTTCTCTCCTCTCTTTCTGCTCTCCTTTCTTCCTCATCTTCCTGGTATCCATGACTAATTCCCTGGCTCAAGCCATTCCAAACACAACCCCTCTCAGACCCTTGGCCACAGGCAGGTCCTATCACACAGAGCTTCTGGTTGTATGTTACCCCTTCTGGCCAGGGTGTTGCTTTGCTGCACCTTCATCACTTCATTACTTAGCTCAGCTGAGGATGGAAATATCTTATTGTTTTGTCCCCAATTAAGTGGAGATTTCTTTCTCTCTTCCAAATGAGTTTTTGTTAGACACTGGCTTAAAGCACCATTGCTTTAGATGAATCCAGTTAAACTCATTACCTTTATAGGTATTTGCCAGTTGGTAAGTAAGTAGCATAAATGCTGAATGGTTGGGCTTTAGCAGAATGGCTGCTGACCCAGCTCCAATGCTAAAATTGTCTTCACATACCTTTCATACATACACTAAAATGTATGGGTCTGGGTTGTCAAAACATATTAAGGATATCTTACGGGAAAAACAAACTCAGTTTTCTCTCAAGATCTCAATGTTTAGACTGTTGGGGACTTCCAAATCTGTGCCCAATGATCTATGACATGATTCCAACCTGATTTAGAATCCAAACCCTCATTTAGAATTGGCTTAAAACCTATGTCTAAAAAAAGGTAACTAGACAAATTAAGGTTGATAATAAATGATTGGCTTTTATTTTCCAATTTAATCCTCAAACAACCTTGCACACCTTGTCTCTCTTCCTTATGATATTACCTTAGAGTTCTCATCCAATGTAAAGTCATATTCAAATTTAGTGAATTGGGCTGATCCTTGGAGAAATTTAAAATGGGAAAAGACTGTCTTCAACATTCCTCTACTCTCCTATCAGAATTTCCATGTCTGGTCTTTGTACCCAGCTTTCTGGTCTTCAGGTGCTACCAAGGTGGCCTGGTTTCCCTAGGATCCTACTAATAATTCAAACAAGATGATGGACTCCTAGTTATTTTTTTTCTAGCTGGATAGTGATTTTTCTCTCCTCTAACCTCTTCTAGGTTTAAGTGGTGGGGCCTGGGAGCTGGGTCCAGAGAATGAGGTAAGGTGGAGGAATGCTGACCATGAGCAAGTGGTGTCTTCACCACACGTTGGGGATAAATCCTGTCAATTTAAGTACTTTTCAGATAATCTTATAGCAATGAGTTAGAAGAAACATTTTTAGGCAGTATGATTTAGTACTCAAAATGACAAGGATATTTGGATATCAAACTTTCAGCCTTGTTAGGTTAGTAATTTTAAGGATCGTATTTGGAACTCCAGCAAACGTACCAATTACCTATTTCTCAAATAATATGATTTATGGATACTTGCTTATGGGATACCTAGACAGATGTATTCCCTGCCTTTTAGAAGGTGACAAAGGTTGGAGGCCCTGACTTTATCAATGGTACAAGCAGATTGCAGCCCCAGAACACAATGGTGTTCAAAATGGCAAGAGGAAATTCAGGATTGGATGGAGGTTGGGAAGAATCGAGATACTGTATTTACATTCAGACAGATCTGTAAGATACAGTTATAAAGAAACAGTGGTGAGCATGAGAAACCAATTTGATTATTGTTGATTTTATTGTTAATTACAAAATAATATCCTATGTTATAAAATCTTTCCCTTATTCCTCTTTTCAAAAATAATTTTATTCATTGAACAGAGTGTATATTGTGAGCTTAGTATTTATGAGGCACAATACCTTGATTAGACTAAGGATGAATCCAAACATCTGAAGTTTTTAACTGATGAAAAAATGAAGAAAAGTTGAAATTGTGTTTTGTTTTGTTTTTCCCCCAAAATGTAAAAGATCTTATGTAATACAAGGTGCTCTTAGTCCAGTTTCTTTGTTTTACAGGTTCAGGATCTAGAGGTTAAATTATTGGCCCACAGACAGCTAATCATTCAGACTTAATTGTTTTTGCAGCTAAAGCCTGCATATCTCTATTTCCTTTCTAGTGTACTTTTCACTATTTCAAACTGTTTTCATTGATCGTTAAAACAACCCTGCCATCAGATTTTAAACCTTGGGCTTTAGGCTCCAATTTAGGCTCTAACTCTGAGACTCCAGCCTGTGCTTCTTTCCCCAAAAGTAGCCAGTTTATACACCCCTAGCCTTCAATCATGGCATACATGCAAGTGTGGACATAACTAAACAAAGATATAAATGGACAATATCCACTATTTCCTTTCCTGAGAAAATCAGGAGAATTATAATGTGTAGACCTGATTTTGCAGTTAGGAAGCTTGTGCTCAGAATTCAGTTTTGCCCCAGGTGACCTTGGCCAAATCATGCCAACTTTCTCCCTTAGGCTAGCAACTTAGTTCATTGGCTCTTTATTGATTTCATCTACTATCTTCATGTTAGAAAGCCACAGTCTAATAGATACTCAGGAAATGAACACTGAACCTTTTCATAGCTCAAAGTTTTCTGAGGGCATTTGAAGAGCAGGCCTATTTTCTGCCAATTATTCTGTTTTAATAAGCTCTACCATCACTTTGGCACAGACACTCAACTTAAAAAAGTAGCCTTACTATTTAGCTGACCCCAAATAAATGGCCGATTGTGATTCTTCCTGAGATCCATAGACTTTCTTATGATATGGCAACTGTACCTTTATGCATATGCTTGTTATTGATCATAGCAGAAGGTATTTAGCTTCTATAACAGTTTTAGAATGACTGCATTTGGTGTTTCTCAACAAATTTGTCTCTTGATGTAAAATGTCATTGTCAAAATTCAAATTTATAATAAAATTCTGCACAAATCACTCTAAATTACATTCTTCAGAATAATTTGAGAAAGAAAGCATTATTCAGTAGCAACGCAAAGCACTAATTGCAATATTTCAAAGGGAACCTTTCTTTTTTTCAAAACCTGTAAGTCTATTAATCCTAGAATTATGATTCATTCCAAGGATATTTTAGCACAAGCTCAAAAATATAATATAATGTTCTGTAATATAATTAGAAACCCAATAAAATATTTTGCTCTAAATTACTTAATAAACGTACTATGTGAGTAATAATATTCTTAAAATGAATTCCAGGATAGTTCTTCAAGTTCTTCTTTCAGAATAATTGCATATAATTCTAAATATTATATCGGAGATCACAAGACTGCCTCCTATTTTCTTGAATTAGACAGTACACAAGCTACTGATCATTCATAATGAAACTGCTAGATGTCGACATGGAAAATGATACAGGACAAACTAAAAGCTTCTAGAAATTCGGCTGAGTGAAATCCTCAGATTGTGCCTTTTAGCCTTTGTTTTATTACAACTAATAGAGAAGCAGCAGTGTCTGATTTTTTCCCCTCCCATCATTAACAAGTTGTTAGTCTAATTCCTCATTAAATAGATAAACATGTTTCTAAGTTCAAATGTCAAAGTCCCATCAATAACTGATTCTGTGCTCAATAACTAGAAATCCTTTAATGTTTGAAAGGGGCCTTTATGTTTACAATGATTTTATTTTGTCTATTCATCCTCTGAGCTCAATATGGGAACGATGTAAGCTTTCTTATCTGAGAATCCTCAAAGATGGGGAAAAAAACCCCTGTGTCATTATGACGAGAGGCAGTGGGTGTCTTTGTATATGAATGTAGGCACATTCATTTCCTTTCACTTCATAGCTCTAGAGAATTATCTGTTTTGTTTCTTGAGGCATCACTACTTATGTAAAAAAGGGGATGCAATTTGAGGAATTTAGCATAAATACTAGTCAGCCTTTTTCTGGTGACATTTTAGTGCCCGTCTTTTAGACATTCCTTTTAATGCTGTCAATATTTACAATGGAACATCACAAGCATAATTTTACCACTGAAAATCAATTTCATGTAAATGCCATTCTGTTCTAGTGCTGGTGATGAAAGACCCTTCTTCAAAGTCTCCCTCCTTGCCTATTACACTGTTTTGCTCTGCAGTTTATTATCTGTACCTCCAGCCACACAAACACTTGGCAGAGAGAGAAGAATGATCTGGTGTGTCAATTAGTTTCAGAAAACCTCTTTAAGATTGCTTATAAAGGTTGGAAATGATCATATTTAAGAGAATCCTAATGTAGACTGGGCTTTTCACTGCTTATCATGTGTGGTCATGCAGAACGCACTGTTGTTCAAGCTCATCTGATCTTACTATCTTTAGTTAAATACTTCATTTAATTCTACATCCATACATGTTCTATTCTAGCTGGCCACTGTCCGTACTCTGTGACATGTAATGCTGATCCCATTTTCTCCTTTTTTCTTTGGTCTTTCTTTTCCTCTCAGTAAATTTCCCTTCCTGATAACCAGCTTCCCTGAACATTACCTGTCTTCAAATGTCCAGCTCTGGTTTATTCTCTCTTGTGAAACCCTCCCAGATAAATTTTAGAGTGATTTATGTTCATTTTGAAGGCCTTCAAAAATGTGAGAAGTCAGAGCTCTTGCTATCTGTAAGATAGGACCTAATTATGTACTAATGATTTTACTCTAGAATGCTGGCTATAAATATAAACTCGCAATTTTAAAATATAGGAAAAGTTCAAAGTTCTTCATTTCTTATAATTAGTGAATTTACCTTTTGACTCTCTCATTGGGGTGGTCAACCTACAACCCCAGTGAAAAGTTATACTGTCCTTTTCCCCACAGTATTGTCTAAACTCTATAGAACCTGAGGCTAGAGACTTGGGAAATACTTTGGTGAGTGTTGGGCCATTAGATCTTCAATGTTACGCGTCAAAACTCAAGTACAGTAAGCGTGTATTGGCCCATCAAGTCCTTGGCCATTCAATGATAGAGGAGAAGAAATAATCTTCTTTCTACCCTTCTGAGTTTGTGGCTGAGACTCCTATGATAAAAACGACTAATAAAAGAAAAACAAAAACAAAAGAAGTTTATTGACATGTATACCTCATGTACACAAGAGAGATACCCAGGGAAAATGATAAAGTTTCTGAAGTAGCTCAGAATTCAAAGTTTAAATACCATTTTGATAGGGAAAGGTGATGGAGGATAAAGGTCTCTTAGGGGACAGTACATGAATTTTAGGAAAGATGAATGGGCTCTTAGAAGAATAGGTGGGAAGTATTATAGTTTGTGACACAAAGTTTGTCTGGGTGTGGTGTTGACTTCTAGTCTCTTCTCCCATGGTAAGAGTCAATTTTACCTGGTTGTTGAAACTCCTGGGGAGGGTATTTGTGACAATTGAACTTCTTTTGGAAGATCTGTCTTTAGGTAATAAGGAGAGTTCAGAGAAAGCCTCTCCCAGCATTTGCTATTTTCCAAGCACCTATGGTTAAACCAATCAATATATGACAGCAGCATGTTTTGGGTTGGAAAGTCCTGAGCTCCAACAGTCATATTATGGGATGGCATTTTCTGCTAGTCTTCACCTCTAATTAGGGTGCTTTGGAGATGCACTTGTACTCTACCAATATGGCTCTCACAGGTCTATTGCTCTCTCTGCTGCCCTGATATCATCATCGGTCATGTGGCCACACCATTCTGTGTTGCTGCACCATGAAAGGGGAAGAAATCCCAGTGAGGCTACAGAAGGCAGTGTCTGCCAGTGTGCTACACGTGGTCATTCCTCTCCCATGTCTTCACCTGGGAAGGAATCCTAATGTCTCTCTGTGTCTTTACCTGAGATGTGAGGTACAGGCCTCTTGCTTTCTGTTCCCACAAGCCTTCCTAGAATGTTGCTATTTTTCATCCAGGGTATGTGATCCTCATCTTTGGGATGCATCAATATGTCTGCCTTTGTCAGTTCCCTTCCTCCCCATCCTAGTCCTAGGGATTCTTGTGTAACCTGGGTGGATGAGGACTGGGAACAGTACAGGCTAACTGTTATTTGTGTTTTGCAAAATCTTTCATCTACTTATGAATCTTTTACTTTCTCTTAAGTACTAGCCTTTTGAAAATCAAAATACTAGGAAGAAATATATTTTTCCTCTACCTGATGGTGTCACATTTCATATGTAAAGTGAAAATCAGAAGCATTTATGCCTAGCTAAATATTTAAATATGGAGGGCATGGTTGGGGAAAGAGGAGAGATGGTAGAAAATATGTAGAAAAACACTCACAAATACATAAGAACCTTTATAGTTTAGCATGCCAAAAATATTCTGACACATTCCTATTTACTCCTCATGATACCCAATAAGTTCCTTAAAGAAGGGCAGATTTTATATCTTTGTATCTCCTGTAATGCTCAGGGCCATGATACACAAGTAGTAGGGATTTTTTAAATTCTTGCTAAAGGATTGACTGTTGTTTACACATTTGTGCTTCAATAAATGCAGCTTATTGCTAAATTACTAGAAAAATGCACATTTTGTAATGGGACTTACTTATCTTCTATTATGTTTCTTAACATAACAAAAAGTTATGCAGAACTAAACATCAAACTAAGTGTGTTGAACTTACTTGCTATTTGGGAAAATTTATAAGCTTCGGAAATATGTATTCTGCTTGCCACATGCAGTGAAATTGAGCTTTAAGAAACTTTACATGCAGGAACCATTTTTTTTTTTTTTTAACCAAGAAAACTGAAGAATCTTGGAGGAAATGAAAGATAAAAATTTGAGTAGTCTTTGGTTGTAATAAAGCAGCAAAATGTGCTTAGGACTTATGTACAAACCTTGCATAAATGGATTCCCAACATATTGAATACAGATGTTAACAAACACTTTTCCCCTAGATTTGGGAAAGTTTTCCTTCACAGTTATAAAAGAAATTTGCTGCATATAATCACCATGGAGATTCTGCTCCCCAAATTGTGAAATCATATATATTCACACCTTAGATAATTAGGCAATATGAAAATAGATTTTTTTTATGCCTTCAGCAATTTTGAATTTTACTTTCTTGGGCAATCATGATGTAGTGATTAGGCAGAATTTAATGAGAGGAATGCCTCTGACATTAGCTAAAATCACCCGTAATGTTGGTGCCTGTTTAATTACTTGACAATGAGCAGCATGATGGCCTCTGCAAGTAGGTATTTAATAATGATGTCGGATTTTAATACACTAACATGCTTTTCATAGGATTCTTTGATTATGCTGGCTGCTTATTTTAGTTGTGTCAACCCAGTACTAAGCAAGAACTCATTTGCATGTTTGATCCCTGCATTGACCACCTAGGTAAGCTTTGTTCCATAGCCAGAGGGCATGCTATTTAATACTAGCAATCAGTTCTCTTAGTCCTGCTATTGGTGAGAAAGAGCTACAGGCAAATTCACCTTCCTACTATGGAAACAATCCTAGATCCAAGTGTAGGGGTGCTGGGCTATTAGGACCTTCAGACAGGAAGGATAACCTATATTTATAATAAATGATGATGAGTCACTGGTGCATGCAACAGCTCAATGTTCTCAATACAGGACATTCATGAATCCATCCCATTTGCATCAAACCATGAATTTCCAAAAGTGGATTCTGAGAGGCTTAATGCTGCAGATATGATCCTTAATAAGAGGTATTCATATGTGTGCTATTCCCTTGTGACATACCTCATTATGTTTTGCATTTTGTTGTTTTGTTCACTATGCCTTCTGCAAATGTAGCATGCTCTGCATGTGTTCTTAAGTACCCACAGTTTGCAAGTGTAATGATACTACCTAATATATATCCAAAATATCAAAGAAAAAATATAAAAGTATTTTCATAAGTAGCTATATATTTAAGAAAATAAACATGAATACTTAATTCCATTTAATTCTTAGCCCTGTGCTAGGAGTTCAGAAAAGTTTAGGTAGCATAGTATCTTCACATGTCTTCAAGAACTCTGGGAAGAGTTTATGAAGAAGACATCTGCAAGAAAGTTGCTTGGTTACTGCTTCTGTGGTAACAATATCTACATTTTGGTCTTGACCTTTATAGTAAATAAGATGGTGCATGTGAAGGGTAGAGTGCCTGGGCACCTAAGTGGCTCAGTCGGTTAGGCATCTGACAAGCTCCCGTCATGATCTCACAGCTTGTGAGTTTCAGTCCCACATCGGGCTCTGTGCTGACAGCTCAGAGCCTGGAGTCTGCTTCAGATTCTGTGTCCCCCCGCCCCTCCCTGCTCACACTCTGTCTCCAAAATAAACATTAAAAAATTATTTTTTGAAGGGCAGACCTCGTGTTCTACACCTGACAAGTGTCCCTCAAATGCTAATGGGTCGCCTTTTGTTCCCTTTTCTTGCCAATCTTTGGGATGCCTGTTCTTTCCCACTCAAACACTTGACAGCCTTTCCTGCCTTTGTCATCCTTGCTTTGGAGACCCTGTTTACTTCTTTCCTTAGAAATCATTGCCCTCTTCTCTGATTCCCATCAAAGGTGATGGATTTTATAGTCTAAGAGGAAGGAGGTCTCACCCTTTATGTCTGTAGAATAATACCTTCATGCTCTCCCAGAATTACTTGACCTCTAGGCATTTGCTGCTCTCTGGGCCACTAAAAGGTGGTCTAGCTCTTTCATGATTTATCCAGTTAGAGAATATAAACCAAGAGTGATTCTTAAATTGTTTGCATTGCTCTTTGCTATTCTGGTTACTCTCCTTTCCTCTTTTTGATTTTCTTGGAATGAGGAATAGACCCACTGTTTCTCCCTTGACTTAGGGCAGTGGTTCTCATACTGTTTGGTTTCAGAAAGTCTTTTCACTCTTAAAAATTACTGAGGGCTACAGAGAGCTCTAGAGAAGTTTTGTTTGTTGTTGTTCTTTTTTTTTTTTTTTAATGTGGGGTATAACAATCGACACTTACCACATTAGAAATTAAAGCTAAAAAGAATTCTAAAACATTTCCTTATTATTCTATTTAAAAATAGTAATAAGCCTATTACATATTAGTATAAATATCATATTTTTAATGAAAAATTAAGTATATTTTCTTAAACAATAGTGAGAAACAGCATATTTTGCATTTTTTGAATATGTTTAATGACTGACTTAATAGAAGACAACTGGATTCTCAAATCTACTTCTGCATTTATTACAATATGTCAGTTGGGTAAACTGTATGAAGAAAAGTTGATCTCATACAGATATATATTTAGAAAGGAGGAATATTTAATATATTTTCAGATCATTGTAAATATTCTTTGATGTGACACTGAAACTTTTCAAGTGGTAATTTCTTATAGGCTAGTTGAAACCTAGAACCTGAAATGCTAAGAATAAGCCTTTTAATCTTCTGTTCTATCATGACCCACTAGTCTTTCACTTTAACTGGATCATGTATTCATGCATTATTTGGTAGCATCATGCATTGATCATTTCTTCTAGGCATTGACACATTTCATGATATGATCTATAAAAACATTGTTAATAATACCACTGCTCTCAGCAGAAAAGCCTTTAAGTATTGGGAAGCAGTCAAGCTCACACCGTGGCTATAAGTTTTCCAAAGTTCTCATGTTCACTTGAAAATTGTCTCATTAAAAACACATTCTGTCATTTGTTTTCCCCTGGTTTGAAATTTGACTTCATTAATCTACGTTGCCAAATGCCCAAATGAGAACTATAGTTACCTGTCAATTGTTTTTCAAGTAGAAATGATTTTACGTGAAATAATGAGCTACAACAGCTCACGACTCAATCACACCGGTGCTTTTACTTGAGAAAATCTTTGTACTTTGGTAAGCAGCATAAGTACTTTATGTGTGCTTCTTATTTCATGACACAAAATATCACAAAGAGATGTATTCAAGGGTCAGGATTGGATGAGATTAACTGTTACTGTTGGATAATGGATGTTACTCAGTGAAGCTAGCATTTGTTCTTTTCAATTGATTTTTTGATTTCTGCAACAGTTTGGTGGTGAAAATACCATGGCTACTACTACGAAGTGGCCACCACCAACTTTACTCTTACTAGGGCTATGGCGGTTGTACCCATCAGTGCATAACCAATGCAATGAAAATGCAAATAACTTCTTAGTATTATTGTGACAATAGTTTTATTTTATTTTTTATTTTTTTGATGTTTATTTATTTTTGAGAGACAGACACAAAGTGTGATCGGGGTAGGGGCAGAGAAAGAGAGGGAGATACAGAATATGAAGCAGGCTCCAGGCTCTGAGCTATCAGCACAGAGTCCGATGTAGGGCTCGAACCACAAACTGCGAGATCATGACCTGAGCCAAAGTCAGACGTTTAACTGACTGAGCCACCCAGGTGCCCCGACAATAGTTTTAATCCTACGAACACTCCTCCCCCCAAAAGTCTCAGGAACCCCTACGAGTCCACGGACCAGACTTTGACTCTTTGCTTTAGGATAGTTTTCCCAAATTCTTTCATTAAAAGCGATAGCGTCTTTCTGTGAGTGCTTGTATCCTAATGTAAAGACTCTATGAGATACCAGACTACTCGACACTAAGTGCTCTTGGGATTTGGAGAAATGGAAGACAATCATACTCTAAGTCTCATTAAGAAAAGTGGGCTTCCATGAACTGGACTTTCAAATAATTTCAAGGTTTGGATTGTGTCAAGTGTTGCGGCGTACTTATTAGTCTAAGTATTCTGCACCATGCTGTTTTCTATTTATTATTCAAGCTAATTGGAAAATGCAGTACTGGTAGTAGCTTCAGGTAGCATCCTTATGATCATGTCTTTCTGGGTAGGATTTATGCTCCTAGGTGCAGTGGATGTCATGGAAACCACTGTTGAGAAAGGTAGGAAAAAAAGTGTTCTGGTTCGCCTGCTTAATCCTGCAGAAGGGGTCCCCAGTAGGGTCCAGACCTTTCTCATTTTCTCTAAGTATTTATTCCAGAATCAGTCTCATTACTTACTATTTTTGCTTATGTTGGAGATCTATTTATCTGGAAGGTATTCATCTTTATGTTTTACACTTTTGTAGGCATAGTTCAAAATATCCCCTTTCTACAGAATTGTTGCCTCATCTCCTACGGATGATGGCACACGATGACAGGAGCTTGGCTCAGTGAGAAACTTCTCTGACAGGGACAGAGAGCTCATCTCAGCAGTCACACTGCCCCTGCAGCTCCCCCTGCTCTCTCGGATGCCAGCGTAGGCTTCTGCTTTCTGATCTATAGATAAGAAGTCCCACGCAGGGAGCACAAACCTACATTAACTGTTGTGTTAGTTACAGAAAGCCGAATCAGAGAAATATCTAAACATTTATTGACATCCCCTTTAAAAATCCATGAACCAAAAATATTACCCGTAGGTCCCTCTCTATGTTCCAGGAAGAAGGAACTCATTTTTCTCCCTATCTAGTCTCAATGATGGATGATGTAGGAAAACACCTGCTTGGAGTACTGTTTTATTATTGACTTTTGTGGGCAAGTAGTCTTCATTCCTGGAGTCCAAATGGGCTTTGAAGTTCTTGTCTCCATAATAAATCCATCAATCCAAACAAAATCAAAGAAATCAACCCCACTTTTTGGGAGCATCTAATGTGTACGAGATGATGATCTAAGTCTGGTTTAAAGCCTATATTTGAAGCCATGCACAAGTTCCTATACTCCTTTCCTGCTCTAGGAAGTCATAATTTTATGAATTAGTCATAATTTAAAGGCTATAACTTTTTCATAGAAGGTAAGCTCTAAGAGATGATATCTATTTAGTTCATTAATATAGAACAGCTTAGAAACTGATGAGAGTGGCTGATAGTCAACAGAATCCATTTGATAGACTTGTTTTATCCAGCAATATTCCAACTCGATTGTATTCTCAGAGCAAGTAGACCTTGTAGCTGTAGGTGTGACTGCTCCAGACCCTAGAGACTTGGGGCAGACTTGCAGAGCAGTGTGGACAGAATACAGACACACAGCCTTACCTCCTTGTTGAAGTTTTAACATTCCAAAGAATCCAATCCTCATACCTACCTTAGTGGATATTAGAAACATGAGTTCCTGGATAACCAAGAAGAAAACACCCTCAGTTTTGCAGATCTGCCCTGTATACAGAGGCCAGAGTCATGACTTTTCAATTCCGGTCTAAAGGCAAAGCAGGAAACAGTTTTAGCCGAGAACAGGGACACAACTCTGTGACCTGGCAGCTGGCCACTTCCCTAATGAAGATGCTGACTTTGCTCTCATCCCTTTCAGAGCTAAGAAGTCTTATTATTTTATAGATACTCATATCGGGCTGCATTTCAGTTGCTTGAGGGCAGTTGGGCATGACTTCTTTTTCTTGGAGTCTCGCAGTATCACCTTGGAAATGATTCTGTATGTTAGGAATACATGTAGATTTGATATTCCTGGGTCATATTGTCTGTTCTCATTCCAAATGCATGATTTCTTACAACTAACCTAGATAGTTTATTAAATATTCAGATTATCAGGACTTATTTCAAGGGACTCTGGTTGAGGAAGTTTAGAAGGACAGCCCAAAAATCTGGATTAAAAAATTTTTTAATGTTTATTTATTTTTGAGAGAGAGAGAGAGAGAGAGAGAGAAAGAGAGAGCACGAGTGGGGCAGAGAGAAAGGGAGACAGAATCCAAATGAAGCAGACTCCAGGCTCTGTCTGAGCTGTCAGCACAGAGCCCAACACGGAGCTCAGACCCAGGAACTGTGAGATCATGACCTGAGCCGAAGTCAGTCTGAGCCCCCCAGGTGATCCAGAATCTGGATTTTAATCAAGCAGCTGGGGTGAGACTGATATAAGTGGCCCATGGATGGCAATTAGAGAAATGCTGCCAAGTAAATAAAACTATGCCCTACCTAAACAGTTGGGGAATAAAACACATTTCTGCCTGTTCAGAGCTTTGGGCAAGGAATTCTTGAAATCTGGTCTGCAGAAAGCCAATGAGACATAAAGAATGGTCATAACTTGATCACCAGCAAGGTGCACTCCCTCTCAGATACTGCTTCTGACTATGGATCTGTGGGTCAGGTTTCATGCTTCTTACGTCCTGGACTCTGATGTGTCTTTTGCCATTTGGGGGAGATTTATGACATTGATGGCAAAACTCAAGCTATTTCACTTGTTTCTTCTAGCCTCGGTGCCCACAGCAGTACCTTCTCATAGTAACATTCATTGAATGAGTAAAGATAGCAAACAGAGTGACAGTGATTTCAGTTTAGTGTATTATTCCTTTGATCAAAATCTTGGCAAGTTCCTGGCAATGTCAAAAATCACTTGGCCTGCCACGCAGTTAGAGGGGAAACATTTGGAATTATCATCATTGAACTGGAATTTGAGGTGAAAACTCAGAGAAATTGCTCCAATGAAAAATTTTGCAACAGAGCTCCATCCAGATATATTAAAAGACATCAAAGAGAAAGTGTTTTCTCTTGTGATTTTCCTTTCACTGTTAACTGAACACTTGTAAAATTGATGATGATGTATCTTACTTGTCACCTAGAATGCTCTATACCACTGGAGAAAACAAAATTACTTTAATATTTTCGAAGGTTTCTTTACTTTGTAAGATGTATCTGGGGAGCTTATTAAGTTCATTAGAAAACTTGAAGAAATTTAAAAGTACTTCTAAAGACCTTTTGTTTCCTTTCTCAAACGACTTCTGCATTTTTAGATAGGAGCATGAATAGATAAAAGAAGAGCTTAGCTAAAACAAATAAAAGTTGATATGTATTTCTGAGGAATATGTGAAGGGGAAATGAGACTATTTATTTCCCTATAGCTGGGCCCACCTCTCCCTGGTGTTCATAATCAATCCTGACTTGGAGTGGGAGGTTCTTAAGGAAAAAAACAGTCATCTATATTGAGATGACTTCTATTGCTAGAATATCCTTATTATTAATGTTATATCAATGAGAATAGCTTTGGATATTAGAAACATGAGTTCCTGGACATATTATTGTGAATGACAGCAGTTGATAGCTTTTATTGTGTCATATGATGGACAAGGCATACAGGCATTTGCTCACTCAATTCTCACATCACCCTTACGAAGTTAGCACATTATTAACAATATCCCACATTATTATGATCAAGACTATTAAGAAAGAATACCTCCCCAGAACACTCACATAGTTAAGACTGCAGCAGATGGTCTAAGGAGGGCATACTTTTCGGCTATGTGCCTGGGCTTGGAGAGGTTGGTGGAGGCAGATTTAGGTCCCTGGGGTCCCAGTAATGAGTTCTAGAAACTTTTTCCCATTACGTTTGGGTAGAAGTGGGATGAGGGGAGGTAAGACAACGTAGAAAATTTTTGTTTCCTCTTTTCGTATTGTTACATGAGGCTATATCTTTATTCAATCAAAGAAGAAGTTGTGCGGAATCCCTGTCCTTTTTCAGCCTTCTGTCACAAGCCCCCGGACTGCCCATGGTCGGCAGTCTGATTTCCATTTTCTACCTTTCCTGATTACTTCTAGTATTAAGAAATGAGGCACTTCCTGGCTGAAAACCAAAATATCTCATTTGGGTGATAAAACTAAACCACGGACTTGGTTATGTGGCTGGATCTCTGGAATCAAATTCTTCTTTGAGGTTTCTGGCAGGCTTCAAACTGTGTTCCAATTCTAGAACTTGTATCCTGAGGTGGAAATGCCAAGGAATGTGTGTTCATCTGACAAGGTCCTACAATTTTTCCTGGCAGCAGACGAGGAAATAGATATCAGCAGGGAGATGAGATAAGTATCACTTACCCTTCAGGTGCCCCTTATACTTGACCTGGAGGAGATGTTTCTCTCAGCTGAAGTTTAAATGAATACACAGGCATTTTGAAGGGCTTTCTTCCTTGAGGTTGCTTCCGGAGAATCAAAATCTTGTTAGAATTATTCTGGGCACTGATTCAAAGTGTGAAAGGCTAAAATATTGCCAACATGGTAATTTACACAATATAATAGCACGGGAAAATAAATTATCCACAACTTACAGCAATGCCCTGTGAGCAGAAAGCCTCTTGGAACACACAAAAATTATATCTACAATATATCAGCAACATAAAGCCTGGGATTATAAGAATCAGATTCAGGTTCTTGAAAAATTAGTGGAAATTCCATTTTGCCATCACTTTAGAAATTGAAAAGTAATAATAAATGGGCACAGCCAGTGTCGGGGCATGATTGATTGAATTACATATTCCATCTTTTTGTTACTTAGCACCCTGTGTCCTCAGAGGGCTTTGCCCTTGTGCTTCTAGTCAAGTATGAAAACTTGGTAGTGTTCCCATGTTGTTTGCAAGGAAACTGAAGCACTGGAAAGTGGGTTTCTTTCAAGGTCACCTCATTGATCTGAGATGAAGCTGTAATGGAGTTGAGAGCTTTCAAACCTCTGTGTCCAGGGAATGACAAGGGCTGTGGTTTAGGCCAATTTTCAGAGCAAAGAATCAAGGAATAAAGGTAATTAAAGTAATAAAGGTGTGTGCTGGGGAGTCAGATCTTTAATGAACTCTTAATTGAAATCACTGGCCTTATTATGAAACTTTTGTTTTCTGGGTTTTGAATAAAATTTCCCTTTGCTGTGTAGCTTCTTGGCCATCACTGCTGGGAACATGATATTCCCTTGCTGTTGTCTCTACTATGTGACAATGTTAATTCCTAAGAAGATTTTTACCTCAGAACATAGTTTAGAATGATTAAGCGATAAGATCTCCACTAATAATATGGGAAAAGAGCAATTGCTTTAAATTTTTATGTAGGATCCAGAAAAGTAGGAAAAAGTTAATAGCAGAACAAAAGAAGCAAAGAAGAAAGAGCAAATTGTGTATTTTTCGGGAACAGAGAGAACAGATGTAGGGAAATATTTTGACGCAAGTTTTCACAGCTAAAGTAAGAGATGGAATTCATCTTGGATTCTCTTCATGTTGCCCGTGTCCAGCTATTGCATCCAGTATTCACACCTATTCCTTTCTGTAACTTCTGCCTCTGTGCTCAGTGAAAAGTAATACACACCATCTGTGTTTCAGGTATCAGAGAAGGCTTGGCCAGAGAACTGAATATCTTTCTCTTTCTCCTTCCATTTGCTAAACCAGCTTCCTAACCCCCTCTCTGTTGGTTGTCTCTCCCCATTCCAGTTCTACTGTGTTCCAGAACATCCGGATTCATCATTTTAACCAAAATTCTGACAATGTTACCGTCTGGCTGAAAACCTTTTTGATCACCCTTCCCCACTCCCCTTCCCCCAATTCAAAGCCAATTGATTATAATCCAAATTTCCACATCCCTCCACCTTCTGGTACCAACTTGTCTATGTTAAGCCCACTCCTAGCTTGTTTTTACAGTTTCTGCTTGAAATTCAAACTAAAGTAAAAAAAAAAAATTGGTTGCTTTTGGAGCATATCCCAAATTCCTATATCCACTTTATTATTCATTCTCTTTTTTCCATAGAGAACAACATTCATTTCTTTCCTCATCCATTTCTGCATCTGTCGATCTTCTATTTATTTGTTCTTCAGGGCACACTTTGATGGTAACTCTTGACTATTTCTATTCCTGTATTTATTAAAGATTGTCTTGTGTTATTGTTATTTGACACATCTTCCCTGCTGAATTATAAAGTCATAAGACTAGGGGTTGATTGTGTTTTAGTTGCTTTTGTGTTTTACTTCCTGCTCCTCTTTCTAGTACATGACATGATGCTGAAACGACTGAATGAATTAATAGTAAATCATGGATGAATAAAGAATGAATAACATGATTTCTAGAAAAATCAAGAAATGTAGGATAAGATCACTATATTTTAAAAAGATAAATTTTAGAAGAGATGCACAGCGTATATTTTTAAAATATGAAAAGTTATTTTTGTGTACATGAAGTGTCACAAGAGTTCCATACAACAAATGTACTACAGAGTGCATCAGAAAAAGAAAATCACTCTAAACTGAGATCAGTAGTAGCTTCTTAGAGAAGTTGGGACTTGAGCTGCATCAGATGTATGCATAGGAGTAAGGTGGCTTTAGAGGAAACTGTGTTTATTCTACCAGAATGTTATAAGCTACTTTTTTGTAACTAATTATGTATATGCATGCTTCTGCAACTAGACTGTTGGAATTTGAAGAAAGAAACCATTTTTTCCCCATTGATATGCCCATCTCCTATAATACCTACCATGTGCCTGGAGCCTCAAACATGCCCAAGTAGAAGTTTGTTAAGTGAGAATGTTGAGCAATCCATTGATTGGGGTGAGAAAAGGAATAGAGATTGGAATTCACATGTGATATTTAGAAAACATTGGCTTCTCAAGATGCTTATTAAGGGGGAATAGTCTGCTAAAACTGGAAAAAGGAGAGCTATATTTTAAAAAGTGCTTAGTGTTTCTCTAAGAGTTAACTCTTTAAAAAAATTTTTTTTACGGTTTATTTATTTTTGAGAGAGAGAGAGAGAGAATGAACAGGGGAAGAACACAGAGAGTGGAGAAACAGAATCTGAAGCAGTCTCCAGGCTCTGAGCTGTCAGAACAGAGCCTGACAAAGGGCTCAAATTCACAAACCAGGGAGATCATGACCTGAGCCAGAAGCTCAACCCACCCAGCCACCCAGGCACCTCTAAGAGTTAACTCTTTAATGGCAACTGTAGAAGGGTTTTAGAATGTGAAGTGACCTTCCCAAGTATGTGTTGGAGAAATATTTCTCTAGCAGCTATGTATGTGAGAATGTAGATTAGGGCATACATTTATTTGGCTACACTGAAAGCCATTGCCCTGCTACTTTTATTCCAGGATTGTTCAGAAATTCCTTGTTTACAAGGAAACCAGACTCAACCCCAGGTTTAGGAGTAAGCATATAACCTAGTTGTACCCAAGATGTTTGCTGAAATCTTGCTAGGGGACTCCTGAGAAAGTGTTTCCCTCCTACCCCTACTTACTGCTACATCCATCTTGGGATCATGGCTAGGTGGAGAAGTTCATTGTAGAGATGTTGACTCAGCTCCTCAAAATCCTTAAGGTAGTAAGTCACACTAATAATTGCCCACCATTATGAGAGGAAAAAGGAAAAATACATTTTTATTTATTGTTAGTCCAGCTTTCTGCTTCTCATGACAAAACATTTCCTTTCTCTGCAACTCTCTCTCTGTCACTCACACACACACACACACACACACACACACACACACACAAACTCACACACACAAATATGGATTTAACAGTAGCAGAGAGTATATATACACTGAAGGAGGGGAGAATAAGAATCATTGAATCACTGAAAAGTGCCTTAGCAATAATATATATAGTTTAAAACCTAATTTCACAGATAAGAACACTGACGCGAAACAAGGAGAAGTAACTTGCCCATAATAACAGCAACAGATTTTTAACCAGAACGCATTTGCTCATTCTTAGACCAGGGCTTTTATCTGTTTTTTCCTGCGTAGCTAACCACGTAGCTCACCACGTGCTCTTAAGGATTTATAAGGACGTAAGAAATTTACCTGGAAAATTCCTGCGCCATTGTTTGCCTATGAGAGTTTTAACTTTCGAAGCAGACAGAATAAGGCTTAACTCTTGGGCTTGAGTTTGAGGGTATTTTGTGATTATTTTCTCTGCATATTGATTTCCTGATCTGTAAAATAAAAATTAAGGTAGGACGTAGTTCATAGATTTCTTATAAAAAAATACAAGTGAATATATGCGAAATGCTGAGCATAGCAGCTGGCACAAACTAATACTCAATAAAGGTTAACTCTCACAAACATTCTTACTGGGACCTAAAAACATTGGCTCCAGCCACCAACCACCGAGGTGTCATTTATTCAATTCTATTCTAGTCATCAGAGGCATTATGGATAAAATATGTCAGTAACTGAAAGAACAACATGGCATCATTTTCCAAATATATGATGTATTGACTTTGTTATTGGAAATGTTGTGGGGAGATAGAGTCTTCAAAAACTCAGATGATGGATAGAAAGCAATAAGAAAAATGAATAAAAGGGCATTTGAGAGAGTAGTAGTTTTTCAAAAGCAATTAGATCAGAATCATAATTTTAGATGCAGTGTGATGAGGGCTTGGATGAAAGTTGTTAGGGGATGAAATGGAAACAGCAGGTTCTAGAGGCATAATGATGAAACCAGATGACTGCACCTGACAACACACTTTATACATTGTGACGGGTGGTTGAAGTGAGAACAAAGACAATGCCAGGTTACAGGGAATCATTAACTTCTCTTGCTTCCATCAGCGATCCTGGGTTTTTCATGTGTGAGAGATACTATGTATCTTGTATGCACCTAGAGGGTATGATTCCAATAACGGTTGTAAGTGAGCATAGGGTGAATTTTGTCGTCCAATTAAAATGTGAAGCATCGGGAGCCTCCGTGGCTCAGTCAGTTAAGCATCCGACTCTTGATTTCAGCTCAGGTCGTGATCTCACAATTCGTGAGTTGGAGCCCCACATTGGGCTCTGTGCTGTTTGGGATTCTCTCTCTCCTCTCTCTGCACCTCCCCTGCTCATGCTGTCTCTGTCTCTCTCTCAAAATCAATCAATAAAATTTTTTTTAAAAATGTGAAGCAAGGGTGGGTGTTTCACAACATTTAAAACCCAAGTGAATCAGGCTAATTTTGGAGGACCAGTTTTGGAAAACTCTCTGTAGTTGGTCAAATGTTCCCAAAGATCTTTATGATGAAGGTTAAGCTACCTGAGTGAAGTGTGAACAGTACCATTAAGATTTTAAATGCTAAGGCAATAAACCAGCCTTCTTAAGGGCCTGAGGAGGACGTGCGAGTTTGCCCGGTGTCCTTTTCAGTTGCTCGCAATTTCTCTGTCATAGACAGTTTATGGTGTTGGTGTTTTTCAAACCTGGGGGGCTTTGAATGGACAACTCAGACTGAATTTACTGTATAATTTTCCCTCCAAAGCCACTGCTGAGCAGAATCTGACCAGAAACTAATGTGACGAGGATGTACCTTTGTGATGTGGGACACAATCTACTCAAAACCCACTGAGACCTCAAGCTTATGAACACAGATGATTCCTCTGCATTGCTAGGTCCTTTCATTAGATCCAAAAGATAACCTGGAAGGTCTTCGCGAATAACAACGTAGGATATAGAATCCGATTCTCAGCCTAGAATTCAATCAAATTCTGTATTACTTTGCCAGGGCTGGCATAACAAAGTACCACCGGTGTGGAGGCTTAAACAATAGAATTTTGTATTTTCACAATTCCAGAGGCTGAAAGTCCAACATGAAGGCGTCAGCAAGGTTGGTTCCTTCTGGAGGCTCTGAGGGAGAATCTTTGTTTCTTCTGATCTTCTGGTGGTGATTATCGATCCTTGGCCTTCAGCTGCATTACTGCTCCAGACTCTGTGTCTGTCATCACATGGCATTCTTCCGTGTGTCTCTGTGTACCTGTGTCTTCTTCTGATCTTCTTGTAAGAACAATACTCATTGGATGTAGGGCCCACCCTAATCCAGGATGACCTCCTCTTAACTTTATTACATCTTTAAAAATCCTATTTCCAAATAAATCTCCATCGCAGGAGCTAGGGTTAGAACGTCAGTGTCACTTCTTACGCCCACAACAACAAGCAGTTCTCTTTTTGTCCCTTTTCTCTCATGCTTGAAGGTTACTGGAAGTGGTTGTTGGACTCAAAATTTTACTTTTCTCTCAAGCTTTTCCATTCTGTGTGGTAGAATTGACAGGACATGGTAACTAATTTGAAAAAGGTGGAGATAAGAAATGAAGAGTCACATGACTTCAAGTTACAGTAACCACCCCAAAAGCCCACCAATCCTTGGTGATAGGCTTGAAGAAGTGATTATATGCAGGGCACATAACTGAGGTCCTCTACCTAGTGAGCCTCCATTCAAGGAAGACGTTATTCTAGGACTATGTGGTCCTGTTGTCCTTTTTCCAATTACTATATTCTACAAGTACCTAAATGAGTTACCCCTACCGACCTCTCCATACTCACTTCCTATGTTTTTCATTCTGTGAGATATCTTGTCATATAAACTATACATCTCCTTGTTTTTCTTTGGTAGGAAAGAAAGAAAGAAGAAAAAGAAAGAAAGAAAGAAAGAAAGAAAGAAAGAAAGAAAGAAAGAAAGAAAGAAAGAAAAAGAAAGAGAGAAAGAGAAACATTTTAGCTTCCTGCTGGGATTTCCCAATTTCTCTTGCAGTTAAATTAGCCATTTGACTTTTTTTTTTTTTCCTGGTCAAGGGTATAAATATGAAAGTGTTGTGTTGGCTTCCAGGAAGTACCCTTAAAAGGAGAGAGTACATTCTTTATCATCCTTCCCATCTGCCCATTGCTGGAAATCAGTTGTGAGGATTGGGGCTCAGTTGGCTATTTTAGATCACAAGTAAGGGGATGAAGCCACAGTATAGAAAGAAACTGAGTTCCTGATGGCTTTGTGAACCTGCCCTTCTAATTCTAGACCAATGATCTTTGTGTAAGCTATTGTTACATTAGAACTTTCGTTATTTGAAGTTGCATCAAATCCTGATACATCCTCACTCTATGTTCCAGTCATACCATGTACTCCTTTGTTTTTGAAACCATCAAGTATAATTTGAACTCAGGAATTTGTACTTGCTATAACCATCACCTGAAGTATTTCCCCTCCATTTCAGAGTGGCCGTGTGGCTCCCTGTAGTACTTTTCCCAGCCTTCGCTCTTATATTACCTCTTGAAAGAGGACTTGGCTTATGTTACTGACCATCGTGACTCCAATTTCTCTCCATCCTTTGCTTCTTTTTTGCTTTCGAACATCCCTGTAGCACTCTCTGAAGATACCTCATCTGTTTATTTGCTTATTCTCAGCTTCTCCCACAGAACATAATCTCCTGCACCTTGTGTATTGGTTCATCGTTGTATCCTTAGGGCCTAGAACTAATTGTGACAGTAAGCACTCAGTAAAATATGCATGGAATAAATGAAGGAAGTCTTCAGGATCCCCTCTTAGCATGAGAAGGTTTTCATGATTTCAGCTTTTCTTTTGTCTTTGTTTCTTTCATTTCTGTGACCAGTGATTATAAAGACAAAGATGTTGGAATAGAAGTTGAGATTTTGATGTTGCTCTCTTCTTTCCTAAACCCTCTTTGTATGAGCTATAGATTCACAAAATTGTTGCACCATTTTGACAGGAACAACATATATGTAATTTAGCCTAATAAATAACACATTTACTCAACTGAATAGCCTGGCTTTACAGCAGAATTAGCTACATACACTTTAAAATAATTATCTCTTAGATATTATTTTAAAATATTTGAAAATTTTTGTTCATCAGTACTCAGATCCTGAGAGTGTTGAATTAGGCTCCTGTTTAGTAAATCTGAAATTTTTACTCTAAAGCTACGCATGATGGAGTAAAACAAGCATGGACTTTGGGTCAAACCTTTGAGTTCAGTTACTGATGTGGTGTCACCAGTTATGTGTCCCTGGGCAAATGCTGAACCTCCATGAGCTGCTTTTCCTATTTGTCCAGTGAGAAAGAAGATAACTCCCTTCCTGGGAGTTGTCATTAGAATTAGAAGAGATTGTGCATAGGAAAGTTCTGTTAGAATCCAGTAACTGTCAGTCCCTTTCCCTCTGTTTAGGGAAAATTGCTTAACAAAGACAAACAAAAAAGATTTTTTTTTTTTAATTTTTTGAGTTTATTTAGTTATTTTGAGAGAGAGAAAGTGTGTGAGCATGGGAGGGGCAGAGAGAGAGAGAGAGAGAGAGAGAGAGAGAGAGAGAGAATCCCAAGCAGGCTCCACACTGTCAGTGCAGAGCCTGACATGGGACTTGAAGTCACAAACCGTGGGATCATGACCTGAGCTGAAACTAAGAGTCGGATGGTTAACCAAGGTGCTCCCCAAAAGATTTCTTTTTAAGCATCTTTATTGTGAAATATAAAACACACATGGAGAAGCACATAAGACAAAACCATGCAGCTTAATGAATTATGTATTGACCAACAAGTTAATGTATTGAATACCAGGTCCAGAATTAAACATCACTGACATCCCCCATCCTTCCCTGGCAGATCTCATTCACAGTCACTTCTCTCTCAAAACAGTCAGCACGACTTTTGTTGCAGGATTTTTTACCTCAATACCTGGAGTTTGTTGCCTCATCGCTTCGAAGCATGAAGAGGTGGATACAAAATAAAATGAGTAGCAGACAAAAGTTTACTAGAGCATAAGATTAGAAAGTAAGAATAGTATGAAAGCTCTCTTTACAGAGAGGGGACACTCAAAAGTGAATGCCCATGACTATAGGCAAGGATCCTTGTTTTATAAGGTTCTGGTGATTCCCCACTTCCCTTCCCTCTTGCTCCTTCTCAGGTCCCACCCTTATTGGCCTGGCAACTCTAAGTGCTGGGTTGTCCATTTCTGACTGGCTCCATTCTGTTGTGTGAGGAGTCAGAGTGGTCATACTGTCCCTCAAATAAGGTAAGTTGTATAGTTCAGCTAGGTACTTTGGTTGTCAAATTCCTGAGGGGAACCCGAGGGGGAGTAGGTGAGGTCTGTTACATTCTTAGGAGGGACCTTACACCTGAGGCGGTTTGCTATAGTCAGACCCTCATTGTTCCAAAATATGTGTCTTTTTCCACCCAGGGACCTCAGGTCCCTCTCTGCCTATTTTATCCTGTTTTTCCCTATCATACTTTGACTTCCATGGTAATCTTAAACCTTTCCTCTTCTTAGAGTTTAAAGCCTAAGAATGCAAGCCTCCAACACTATAGTTTACTTTTGTATATTTTTGAATATTGTAAAATGGAATCAGATCATATGTATTCTTTAGTGTTTGATTTCTTATACTCAAAATTATATATTTGAAAGTTTATCCACATTATTGCATATGTCTGCACTTACTCCCTTTAGTTGCAATTTAGCATCCTAAATGATGAATATAATTCCAAGTTATAGGGTCTATTCTTTTTTTTTTTTTTGTATTTTTTTTAATGTTTATTTTTGAAAGAGAGAGACAGAGCACAAACGGAGGAGGGGCAGAGAGCAAGGCAGAGACGCAGAATCTGAAACAAGCTCCAGGCTCCCAGCTGTCAGCACAGAGCCTGACACAAGGCTTGAAGTCAGACACTCATCCGACTGAGCCAACCAGGTGCCCCTAAGGGGTCTATTTTTGATGGCCGTTTTGCCCTAATGCAGTGATGTTATGAATAATATAACTGTCCTTATTCTTAAGTTTGTCTCTTGGAACACATGTGCATTCCTCCCCCCGACCCCCCACCTTTTAGGGTATATCCTTATGATTGGATATGCATATCATAAAATTTACTATATCAAAAAAAATTCAACTGAGTATGTTTAAAGATCTAATTGACTTTTTTCAAGGATTCATGAATTGGGCACATCCCATCTGTCAAATAGAAGAGAGCTCTGAGGAGCTATTACAAAATAATAGGATTTTATAGGCAGAAACAGGGCAAGACAAGGAGATTATTAGCAAAAGAAAAAAAGGATTGCTTTACCTAGGTCACCTTACCTTTGAGAGAACAGCAAGGGATCTCACCATTACTTCACTGGTGCTGATCAGGAAAGTTCAGACAGATTGATTTAAAATTCCATTCCTGGGAGAGGTTGACACTTACAATCAGGTTCAGTATTCAGTCTTGGTGGGCCTAGCAAAAGTGACTCCATTTTTGGACCTGTTGTTTCTTTTTTAACACTAGATAACCCTAAAATGTTTCCAACATGTATTTTTTTTTTTAACCCTTGGTACTCCCACTGGCAATGCAGGAGAATTCCTCTTGTCCCACGTCCTCATCATGACTTCCTTTTTCCAGTAAAGTTTGTGAATAGCAAATTGGCTTTCTTCATCTTGAAAACAAAATAAAACAAAAAAGTAGAGACTAGGGAAATACTATCACTTAAGGAAAACAAAAACAGTGTCATTTCACTGAAATGAATTTAAGAAATGACACATAAAGGTGTTAGTATTATAGACAGATAATCACCCCTGTCCTTTTCCTTCTCCCTAAGGTTTGAGAACCCGGTGTATCTGATCACCTTCAGTACCCCAGGGTGGTAATTATTTCATGTAACAGCAACGAGGCACCCAGAGTCTTGTTATCAAATTCCTCTTAGCACTATAGCTAAACACATTAAATGAGGACTTTGTCAACTGTGAGGTCTGCGGGGATTAATCTGTCCTTTCTCAGTACATAACTGACAGTCAGAATGTTTTTGGAATCTATTTTACATGTTTTGTTTTTTTTTTCTCGAGGGTCCTGAAAGAATTTGTTATTATAGGAAGACCAAAAATATAGAATAGAGTATTTCATTAGCTGACAAATGAAATTGAAATCCATAAACATGTCTCCAAAAGGATGGATGGAGAAGGTTTAAAAAAGGGAGATAATAAGAATTTCTGTTATGTTTACATTCATAGAATTTAGATGCTTCCTCAAACAAATGCAAAGACCTTTATCAATGTTTTTCTCTCAACAATTCTGGTTGAGAGATGAGTTAAAGGCAGAGTTTAATATGTACTCAAATATTTCTGTTAATGTCTCTCTTACAATTACAATATGTAATCTTATATTGACTTTGTGCTTTCCAATTAACAAGTTGTTTTTCCTGGTTCCTTCTAATTTTTCTCTTCTGAGAAAATTTTCACTTACATAGATTATGTTTTTTCCTCAGTTTATTATATATAACTTTATGATTATGAAAATATTAAGAATAGCTACCATTTACTGACTCTTCAAAGTACTCACTGATAATCTTGCAGAATAGTTGATATAGACTGTCTTATTAATTTCTCACATCATCCCTAGAAGATAGACATAATTATTTCCATGGTGCAAATCAAGAGACAGAGCTCAGGGAGGTTAAAGTAAGGTGGTCTACTATCCCACTACACTCTACTGGCCTCCTGAAATGCTTGCTGTCTCAGTGATCCTCACAGGGAGCAACACTGTTGTTTACGGTATGATCCTTGCTAATTTGGAGATATTCCAGGTCTTGCAAAGTGTTTAGCCTCACGACTCCTACCAGACTTCTGACTTGCAGGGTGTGGCAGTGGGGAGGGACCTGTTACCCACCATGGTTCATGTGGACCAGCAAGACCAAGGACCTATTATGTGTAGGCCCATCTGTTTCCCCCACAGGCCTGTGAACACTTCAGAGGCAGTGACCATGTGTTATGCATTTTGTACCTTTTAAATATCTTATATACACAAAAAGGCATTTAATGAACGTTTCTTGAATGGTTACTGAGTAGTAATATTTAAAAACAACATCAAGGCAAGAGGCTTTCTTAGAATTATATAAGTTGTGCTAAGCTCAGATTCTACCCAGTTACATTTAGAGAAAGAAAATGCCATGGAGAAAATTAAGATTTACCTACATGAGGTGTTATTTTGGCATAAAAGAGTGAAGTTAACCAGGGCTGCAATTCTGGTCACAGTATTAGGATCTTAGTTCTCAACCTCTCTCCCTTTCTCTCTTGTTTTGTTTTTATTTTTAGCTGTCACTTCTTGAGCACTTATAATATGCTGGGTATTGCTGGCACTGTGAATTGTGGCAGATGCATTATCTTATTTAACAGTTCAATAAGGTTATTATACACATTTTATAGATGAGAATAAAAAGATTCGAGAGGCTAATAAACTTATCCATATTCCTAAACTAGTAAGTGGCCAGGATTTAAATCCAGGTCTGTGGAACATTAGAACCCACATTCTTAGGAACTGAATTGTAGTTCCAGGATTGTTTCAGAGTCCTAGAAGAACAAACATCTCAAAGGGGTACCCATGTATAACTTGGATATGTTTTGCTACTGCCTCACTTCAGTGGATGACACTCTCCTCCCCGCCCACCCCCCCCCCCCAAGCTAGTTTTGTTAAATTCTGTTTAGTTCCTCCTAAGGCAGGTGATGGTAGACTTTACTTTCCAAATCACCAGCCCCACTCCAGGTTCAGAGGCCCCAGCTGTAATCTGGAGACAGACATCATAAATTCAGGGAATCATCTACATGGAGCAGGCTGGTTGTGGACCAAGCAGAATCTCAGGGCACACACAGCTTGGTAGCCTGTCTGTCTGATGAGCAGTGATGATTTTAAAGGAAGATTCTCCCTAAAGCCAACAAGTAAAGCTCCCATAGCTGCTGGGTGCAGGTGATAAACTCCGCCCACAGTGAGAGTTCAAGCAGCTGGTAAGCACTGTTACCTCCCATGTACCTTTTGGAGGCATGGGACCCTGGTGGTCTACAGGGTCTGCTTCTGCTCCTCTAGGACTCTGCTCAGGTCTTCTCCTCTCATTGCTGGACCTACTAACTAATTTCTCACTTGCCCATGTCCCATCCCACAGTCCCCATTATCTCAAACAAGAGGGATCTTTATTCACTCCTGGCGGCAGAGAACATTTCTTCAATCTTCAATCTTTTGCTTTTGTACTGTGTACCTTTCGATGCCCTTGACTGTCTGTTTTCCTTCATCATTTCTGCTGTCATCACTTCCTTGCTGCAAAGACTGCCCAAGATACTGAGTGAAGGAAAGAACACAGGGATAGAAGGAAACAACCTGGAAACAAACATGAGATTACCACTACAACAGTATTGTGTTGACTCCCTCATCTGGAATATATTAAGTTATCTGCTGACTTATGGCAGAGGGGGGCTCTTCCTCTGCCAGTTTTTTGGAAGAAACAGGTAGAAAGCATAGTCATGTGAGATCTAGTAGTCTTTAACTTGAGTATTATCTAGGAGGACCTCCAGTTAGAGCTGTCAGATTTAGCAAATAAAATACATCATGCCCAGTTAATTGAAATTTCAGATGAATGATAGATTTTTGTATAACTATATCCCATGTAATATATGAGACATACTCATGTTGCTTATTGTTGCGTATCTAAAAATCATATTAAATATGGCATCCCATATTTTATCTGGAAAATCTATCCTGAGTTCATCTGGTTAAAAATGAGTTTATTGTTCTAGCTTATTATAGGTACAGCCAGTTATTGTTGGAAATAACTCACATTACTTGCAGGCAAAACACATTCTACCTATTTTATTTATCTGGCTGCCTTTAAGTAGGATTTCTCATCATTTGGTTGGCATTAGTCTGACCATATTCCAAGCTGGTTCTGGGCCTTGAGTCTGCTTGCTTTCTGAGCTAATATAATTATCAATTAGACACCATTTCTGAATTAATTAAACTTGCCATCTGAGCCCCCGAATTATTCACAACCTAAGCAAGTGCTCACCTGGCTGTCTCTGCTACCTGCATCTCACTGGCTCCAGACCTATCTGAATGCCTCTTTGTCAATATAACTCAACTCAAGGTAGTCATAAATGGAGTGTTTGGAGATTATGAAGTGAGAGCATCAATTATATATTTACATAATAATATTGGGTAACAAATAATCACAAAATCCTAGTGGCATGCAACAAGAAAAATATCATTTAGCTCTTGAGTCTGTGGGGTTCATCTGATCTAGTCTGCTGTTTGGGATCTGATATGTGCTTGCTCCTGTCTGTGGCCTGCTGCACCCCTGCAAGGCAGAGCCGTTAAAGTTGGCTGGACTTGCTAACATGGCAGCAGGCTGTGGGATGAACTAAAATGGTTTCCCTTGGGAAAACTGAAATGTCCCTTACCTTTCCTCTCGTAGGCTGGCCTGAGCATGTTATGAGAACAGCAGAGGGTAAGATAGCGCAGATATGCCAGAAGATTTCTAGCTCAGGCCTGAGTCACCTGGAGTAATGCCCCATTGGCTGAAAGAAGTCATGGTACCTGTCCAAATACAAAGGAGTGGGGTAAAAAGACTGTTGTTTTAGTTAGTAAGAGGATCTGCAAAGTCATATTGCAAACGGTGTGGAGTCTGAGGTAAAAAATTCTGTCATCAGTGTGATCAGATTACCATAGATAGCATAAATTTCCAAACTCAAGTAATTTAGAAAAATTTAGAGAAATTTAGAAAAATTTAGAAAATTTAGAAAAAAAAATATGCATATATATGTATATATGTGTGTGTGTGTATATACATATATATATATATATATATATATGAATGATATCTATCTATCTATCTATCTATCTATATCACCCAAGCATTGAGCATGACTCTGAGGCAGGTGACAGGGACAGGGACAGAATATGGGCTGGAATAAGGCCAGGGTGGCCCAAATGAGATCGGGGGTGAGAGGTGGTTATGGCAGGGATGAGCCTGGAGAGTTAGGGTGGGGCCAGAAAGTACGGGTCTTGCTGGTCTTTAAAAAAAAATCACTTAGTTAATCCTTCTCGTTTTATAGCTTTTTTACAAAATTCATGGTGGTTTTATCATTTATCATTGGGTATTACTTTCTGCAACTGTACAATGAGAGACTGCATTAAATGAAAACTTATTAGCTTTGGGGACTAATCTAGCTAACAAATGTGGATTTATTGGGGCCAGAATAGTCTTAATTAATCTTTTAAATGCTTTATGAGAATGCTTTTCTTCAAGTTTCCACAGGCCTGTTATTCTAGTCTTTTAACTTGCTGCTTCACACATTTATATTCTCTACCTCGCTCTAAAGGCATTTGAGGTGGAAATTCCTCAGTAAGGGTAATTTTAGTTCTCTCTTAGTTCTATGTTTATCATTATCAGGGGAGCATAGGTATAAATCTGGGGTGGTGCGGATTTGAGAGATAAAACGATTAGGTGGAAAAAAATTTTACATAATCCCTCTGAAAATATTCGTGGATCAAAACGGTCTCGGGTCGGCAATGAAACAACCAAAACAAGTTGCTTAATTAAAAGACCCAACATTTTGGGGACCAAGATGATGAAGGATATCTATTTATTTGTCCCAGGAGAAAAGACACTGATAAATGAGCATGTAAATGAATAAGCTGTGTAGAAACTATAACTGAAAACACCACAGGCCTAGGATCAGGGAACATTCATTACCTGGGAAACTTTGTTTTATTTAAATTGAACTCTAAATTTCTTAGAAGTTCTCTACCATAATTACTTTGAAGTAAATGCTACGATATCTTTGGAAAAGAAACCGTATGCAAAGATGTAGCAAAGGATCCTTGCCATCTCAAATTATACTTTCCATAAGTGAGAACATATGTTTTAGATGTAACAGATTTCAGAGAATTATCTTAGGCATGGCATGCTAGAGGCACATAGATTGAAATTCATAAAAGATGCAAACTTGCATGTCTATATGTTGTCTGCTAGACAAGGACGTTTCTTGCCAACCTTTGGCTCCACAAACAGAATCTCCTACAATGGAGTACCCGCATCTGTTGTATGAAACAATGGAAAAACCAGGAAAATGTTTCAATCCAGAAGATTTCAGTTTACAGTGAAGTCAGAATAATATTATTTAAAGTGCAGGATAGAAAACATATTTATTTTTGTTTGTTTTTTAAAGATGTTAGGTCTGCTGACTTTCTACTGGCCAGTTGGGGAGCAGCTGAGACAGATACGAGGTGAAGGGAGAATGTTGTGAGCACCACATATTTAGAATCAGGAAGAAGTACTGAGAAGGCTGATCCTTTCTTCACACATTGCAGACATTGAGAAATGAATTTTAAAATTTTGAGTTCAGCTAATAATTTCAAATTGGGAACTAGAGCAAGTAAGTGGGTTCTATAAAGGATCTGTCAAAGATAGGGCCTTTCAAAGATAGGACCAGGACACCAGGTGGGGGCAGGTGGGACAAATTTATCAACCAATGTACTAAATATTAGGGTTATATTTTATGGATGAAATGGGTTACATCCAGAAAACCCACTCTTTTTTTTTTTTTTAGTTCACTTTCATTCATTTATTCATTCATTTTAACATTACCAAAGTAATGATTAGCTTAATATCTGTGTGATTGGCATATAACAGACAAACAATAAATATTTTTTAGCGCAAGAGCAAAAAGAGTAAAAAACAGTAAAAAATATTGATTGTAGAAAAAACCGAGAAGCAAAAGAGGAAAGCAAAACGCAACTCATCATCATTAATATTTTGGTTTTGAGTGATACTAATACATAGTATTTGCTAATCTTTTTTTTCCATGAATCTATTTTCATGACACTAAACGTGCTTGCAAAAACTTTTATCCACTGAATAGTACTTTCATATTGTTTATAGAAAGCAATTTATAGATTACCTATAAAAATCTCTAGGCTATTAATCTATATTTTAGTCTCCATATTTTATTTACATGTTTCCAAAATTCTAATGGTATTCTGATTATGCAGAGAATATATGCTCATTGAAAAAAATTTCAGATGTACATAAATATTCAGTATTTTCTCAGTTATAAGCTAATAGTTAAAATTAACACCAGTTTCAATTTAAAACCATTTTCCCGATTTTCCTGATATTTTGTTATGTGTGTCTGTCAGTCGTAAAATACAGTCTGCTTTTAGAAAGAGTGCAAAAATACATCTCAGAATAGAGGACTCAAAGCGTGTGTGGAGGATATCAAATACACTGAATTTTGCTAATCACCACCAGAGACTTACGAGGGAGGTGTGGTGCTATTATTATGATTCATATTTTAAAGAGAAGGAAATTCATACTTAAAGGTATTAAAAAACTTGTTCAAGATTACACAAAAGGTAGTAGAGGTAAAATGTAAATGCAGGCCAATCTGAACTGAGAAATCATTTTATTTAATTGTGGTTTTATATTGTATGTTATGTTATACATTATATAGTATATTAAATGCAATATTATATATAACATGCTATAAAATAAAAATATATTATACATAGTATACTATATATAATATATGTAACAAACACAGCATATGTTATATATAGCACATGTTACATATAAAATAAGTATGTATTATTTTGTAATATATAATAAAGTATTTAAAATAAAAATATATAATTTTTACATATATCACAAAATAATATATATGTAATATAATAAAATATATTTAACATGAAGTTTGTCATTTTAATAATTTTTAAGTGTACAATTCAGTGATGTTAGTAACATTCACAACTTTGTGCAAGCACCAGCACTATGTATGTCTGAAATCTTTTCATAACCTCAAAGAGAAACTCTATAACCATTAAGCAATAACTTCCCATATCTCTTTCCCCCAGCCCTTGATAATACTAATGTATTTTCTATATCTATGATTTTGCTTATTGTAGGTAGTTTATATAAGTGGAATCATCTAATATTTATTCTCTTGTGTCTGGCTTATTTCACTTAGCATAATGTTTTACATATTCATCCACATTGTAGCATTTAACAGACCCTCATTCTTTTTATTGCTGAATAATATTCCATTCCATATAATATTCCATGTGTGTCTGTGTGTGTATATATATACATATATGTATATATATGTATGTATATGTATGTATGTATATGTATGTATATATGTATATATATTATGTTTTATTTATCTATTCATCTCTTGACAGATGCTTGGGATGTTTTCACATTTTGGCTATTGTAAATAATGCCGGTATGAACATCAGTATAATATTTGTTGTTTGTGTACCTGCTTTTAATTCTTTTGGGTATATATACAGGAGTAGAATTGCTGGGTTATACGGTAATTATATGTTTAGTTTCTTGAGGAAACACTTTAATATTTCCTCAGTAGCTACATCATTTTATTTTTCTACCAGAAATGCAGGGGACTCCAATTTATCTACATCTTTGCCAACACTTGCTATTTTTTATTTTTTTGGATTGTAGCCATCTTAGTAGATGGGAAATGGTATCTCATTGTGTTTTGATTTATGTTTTCCTAATGACTAATGATATTGAGCATTGCTTTGTGTGCTTAGTGGCCATTTGTATATCTTCTTTGGAGAAATGTCTATTTGGAGAAATGTCCTTTGCCCATTATTTACCTAGATATTTCTATTTTTATTTAATTGTAGGGGTTCTTTATATATTTTGGCTAATAAATTCTTATTATTTATATAATTTGCAAATACTTTCTCCCATTCTGTAGCTTATATTTTTACTATCTTGGTAATATCTTTGATGCAAAACAAAAGTTTTACATTTTATTTAAATTCAATTTGTCTATTTTTTTTCTCTTTTGTTGTTTATGCTTTTGGTGTCATATCTAAGAATCCATTGCCAAATCTAATGTTATAAAGATTTAGTCTTACATTTTCTTCTGGTTTATGGTTTTCACATTTTTCTTTTATAGACCATTGGTCAATTTTGAGTTGATTTTTATGTATGGTGTGAGGTAGAACTTTATTCTTTTGCATGTGGAAATCCAGCACCATTTACGGAAAGATACTATTCTTTCCCCACTGAACGGACAAGACACCCCTGTTGAAAAATTAGGTAGTTATAGATATATGGGGGTTTATGGCCTCTCAATTTAATTCCATTGGTCTATATGTTTATTCTTATGCCAGTACCATACTGTTTTGATTACTGTAGATTCATAGAAAGTTTTGAAATGGGGAAGTGTGAGTCCTTCAACTTTATTTTCAAGATTGTTGCAGCTATTCAAGACTCCTTGAAATAACATGTGAATTTGACTTTTCCATTTCTGCAAAAGGGCTATTGGGATTTTGGTAGAAATTGCACTGAATATATAGGTTACATTGGGTGGTATTGACATCTTAAGATATTGAGTCATCCAATCCATGAACATTGAGTATCTTTCCATTTATTCAGTCCTTCTTCAATTTCTTTCAGCAATATTTTGTAGTTTTCAGTGTACAAGTCTCATCTTTTGGTTAAATTGTTCCTGGTATTATAGTATTTTAGATGACATTGTATATGGAATTGCTCTCTTAATTTCCTTTTGAATTGCTTATTACAATTTCTGTATACAGAAGCTTAGCTGATATTTGTGTGTTGATCTTGTACCATACAACTTTGTTAAATTCATTTATTAGTTTTAGTATTTTCTTGTATTCTTCTGTATTTCCTTTTTTGGTTTATTTATCTATTTATTTATTTAGAGAGAGAGCAAAAACACGAGTGAGGGAGGGGCAGAGAGAGAGAATCCCAAATAGGCTCCACACTCCTTGCTGAACCTGACAAGAGGCTCCATCTCATGAGCATGAGATCATGATGTGAGCTGAGATCAAAAGTTGGACCCTTAACCAACTGAGCCACCCAGGCACCCCTCTTCTGTATTTTCTAATGTAGAATTTAATCATCGGTGAATAGAGATAAGTTACTTCTTCTTTTCTAATTTGGATGCTTTTGTGTTTTCAGTGAATTTATTACTATTGCTTTTCAAGAAAATAAAATTCAACTCTAATCTTATCACTCAGAGGAGATAATTGCTGACAATTTGATGGAGATATTTCTAGATGCTCTTTCTCTCCATTCATCCATCCTAATATTTATATTCTTATCCATCTTTCTCTTGAATTATATATATATGTAGTATATGAATATCATATATTTTATTAATGTATAGTTATATAACATATTTTTCTTAGAAAAGCATCCATTTTATTTCTAATTGCAATTACTTATTTAAATCTGACAGAATTTTATTTTATGGAAACCTTCAATAAACTAGCTCTTTGATTTAATTTTTTTCTAATGCATTAATATTTATTACTTTATTATTTTATTCTTCCTACTTACCTTTAATTATTTTTCTGGATTTGTGATTGAAATTTTAATATTTATTCATCCTTTGTTTAAAGGTAATTTAAGATTTTTACTCGTCTGATTACAATTTTAGTGACTTTCCATGTAGTTTTCTCATGGCAGGTACATTTTCTTAACCTGTAATTGCAGTTGTACATTCTACTTTGGCTCATGAATTATTCAGGATGTTTAATTACTCTTCATGAACTTTTTATTTATAAATGGAGATAGAGGAGCTGGGCTATAGTTTATGGTAATTAGTATATTTGTTTCAACTCTCTGTAATTTAGTTAAATGCTATGTTTGAAGATGTTTCTTGTTTAGTCAGCCACTCAAAGGTCTTTCTGGTGTACCCCTGGTCTATATCTACTGAGGGGGCATTACTTTCCTATCCCCAACTGATGACTGAAATTTATAGTTTTCATCATGTTCTAAGGTTTTTTCCATTTTGACCTCCACTTAAAGTACAGGTCTTGACTATTTTCCTCAGTGGACTCTGCTACAACCAATCAGCTTCCCTGTTCTGCCTCATAATATTTATAAGAGTTGAAGCCTTATCAGAAATATAGCTAACATAATTGCTAGAGTTGGGGAAGAGGGGAAGAGACCACACACTGCTAGCTAGTCTCACATAGTATCAATCAAGAGGTGTAGAGGTGACTATAATTTTTCTTGTTAGCACGGCGTAGGGTCTTAGAATTTGGGGAATATAAGGTAATGGAAGAAAACAGCAATGTTCCTTTTGCCAGACATTCTCCATCTTGTGAAGGAAACCAGGGTATGCCATGGCCTGAAGATTGTGTTGACCCTTCATATTTCTGTCATCTAAGGCACTGTGACTGTTATGTGAGTCTTTTGTGGGGTTGTCTGATAGTTCTATATTTAGATTTAGAAAATTTCCCTCCTCTCAAATGTTTTTTTTTTGAAGGTATTAGTAAGCACTTTTGAGAGACTGTAAAAAAAGAATAATTTCCCAGATGATATTTTTGAACTTGGAGATGTTCCATGAGGCTTCTTACATGTACATCTTGGACCCTGAGAGTAAATACAGTGTTCATGTGGTAGATATACTCAGAAAAATCCAAATCACATAGTATACCTGAAGCAGGTTAGCAATGCTCTTGACACAGTGCCAATGACAGCTTTCACCAAAATAATTTATATCACTTAAGAAAAAAATGGTTAGAAAAGAATACAACTAATATATGACTAAACGTACAATATTAAAATGCATAACAGGGGTGCCTGGGTGGCTCAGTCAGTTGAGTGGCTGACTACAGCTCAGGTCATGATCTCACAGCTCGAAGGCTCGTGAGTTCGAGCCCTGCATCGGGCTCTGTGCTGACAGCTTAGAGCCTGGAGCCTGCTTCTGATTCTGTGTCTCTGTCTCTCTCTGTCCCTCCCTGCTCACGTTCTGTCTGTCTGTCTGTCTTTCTCTCTCAAAAGTAAATAAATATTAAAAAAAAATTTTAATTAAAAATTTTTTTAAATTAAAAAAAATTTAAATTATCTTAGGGATAAGAAACATATATATAAGTTTTAACCAGGTTAAAGATTAGAAGTCATTTTTCTATAAAATAGGGAAAGTAGCCATTGGTTTGTTCTATGGGAATTTATGCATGAATTCGAGAACCTATCTGGGTGCCTGGGTGATTCAGTTGGTTAAGCATCTGACTTCAGCTTAGGTCATGATCTCGTGGTCGGTGCCCTACATAGGGCTCTGAGCTGGCAGCTCAGAGCCTGGAGCCTGCTTTGGATTCTGTGTCTCCCTTTCTCTTTATTCCCCTCCCCTACTCACACTCTCTGTCTTTATCTCTGTCTCTCCCTCTCAAAAACAAATATTAAAAAAAATGGGAACGACTATTGTATCACATCCCCCAAACACCTTTTACAATATAATCTTGATACGCTTCCTATAAGAAGATTGGGATATATGATTTTTTTCCACTTAAATTAGGGCAGACTTGTAATAATAGCAATAATGAAGTTATGTGATATCTAAAGCCAGGTTATGAAAGACAGTATAGTTCCCACCTGGTTCTCTTGAGTTGCTTACTTTAGAAACTCAGCCACCATGCTGTAAGGAAGCCAGTCAGCCATATGGAGGGGACACATGTATGTGTTCTAGCCAACAGCTCCAGCTGTATCAGCCAGTGTCAACCACCAGACATGCTGTGGAAGAGTCTTTGAGCTGCCCCAGATGATGCCATGGGAAGCAGGGGCAAGCTGTGCCCCCTGAGCTCTGCCCATATTATTTTGGGATGCAGATCAACATAAATGATTATTGCTGGATTTTTGTTGCTAAGTTTTGGAGAGAGGGGTTGCTCTACAACTATTGCTGCATAAAGGGAATAAGATCTGTTCTATAATAAATGGTATAACCTTGGCATGTCATTTTGGATATTTCTAATATGTACGTCAAGTCTAGAAAATGTAGTCTAAAAATACCTAAAATATCATATCCGGCCTTCTTAAATATTGAGAGACTATTGTGTTAATCAGTTGGTATGAACCAAAATGTACACTGAGGAACTTAAGTACAAACTTTAGATCTTAGGTAGCAATGAAACATCATAAAATCACTTCAGAGAGTATTAAAGAGCAAAGTGGTGAGGTCTCTTATTCTGCCGATGTTATACTACATCAACTTGTTGAATTGCATAAAACGACTACAAAAACATCTCTCTTATGGATAAAATATTGAAATCATCCCCCTGAGTTTGGAAATGAAGCAACAATGCCACAATTACTTCTATCCAAGCTTATACTAGCTTAAATTCCACTTGTGGAAATTTTCCTTTCAAGAACTGATAGAAAATGGATGAATGGATGTGAATCTGGGGTTATAGTCCTCAGCAATGCATTCAGGGATGACTTTTATTTGTTTTTTGATGATTCATTCTAAAATAACATGTGTTTTCACCGAAGATAGTGAAGAATTAAAAAAAAATGGAAAGTAGACTGACTTCCTTATATTCAGCATTGTAATAAGTTCTGACTGTAATGACATTCACTGGATGGTATGGCTGAATTTTGTCTCACTAAAACTATGTTGAAGTCCTAACCCCCGGTACTTCATAATGTGAGTTTATTTGAAAAAAAGGTTATTGTGGATGTAATTAATTAAGACAATGTCATAATAGAATAGGACAGACCTCTAATTCAATGTGACTGATGTCCTTATAAAAAGAATGCCCTGGGGTGCCTGGGTAGCTCAGTTGGTTAAGGGTCTGACTTCAGCTCAGGTCCTGGTCTCACAGTTCATGAGTTCGAGCCCCATGTTGGGCTCTGTGCTGACAAGCTCAGAGCCTGGAGCCTGCTTCAAATTCTTTGTCTCCCTCTCTCTCTGTCCCTCCCCACTCATACTCTAGTTCTCTCTCTCTCAAAAATGAATGAAGATTTAAAAAAATGCCCTATGAATAAAAAGGCATGTATGCAGGAAGAAGACCATATGAAGATTGGAGTTATGTGCTGTAAGTCAAGGACCTACCCAAAGTCAGGAGAGAAACCTGGAACAGATCCTTTTCTAGAGCCATCAGATGGAGCATGGCCCTCCTGACATCTTGGTCTCCAACTTCTAGCCTCTGGGACTGTGAGACAAGATCTTTATGTCGTTTAAGCCACTGAGTTTGTGGTACTTTATTATGGCAACCTTAACATAGAAACACAGTAGACTTGTGGGACTCTGTCAGTATTACACTGACATGAAATGTATGGCTTATATATTACTTACATGAGAGAATGATCCTTCTGAGCATTCAGCAATAAGGCATGTATTTTGATTTGTTTTCTGGGAAATAGGAATTGGTGTGCACTATGGTATCTGTGCATTTATTCTTTCAATGATTATTTGTTTGTTTACCAAGTGTAGGTCTATAAGATTAAAATGACAATCTAAATAAATGTGGCAACTGCCTTCAAGGAGCTTTCTGTCTAGTGGAGGGTATAGATATTAAAGATGTTAAAACACACATATACACATATGCATGTAAATTTATCCTTATTCCTATTATTATAACTGGGATAAATATGGTAAAGTAAGAGCTCAGAATACTTTGACAGAGGTAATAGGAAGATCTAACCTGGCTTTGGATGACACACTTTCCCATACATCTGGGTAGGTGATATTTGACCTGAGATCTGAATGATCTAAAAGAGTTTACCATGAAGCTGAAGATCATTCCAGGCAAAAGAAACTGCATGTGTGAAGGCGTTAAGGAATTAAGAATTAGGAATAAACATGGCATGAGGAAGATTTGGGAGCTGATAAAGAGGTATGCATGGCATTCAGGGCTTTCTGGGCTATGTTAAGCACACTGCCTGTTGTCCTTAGAATATCTGTAAGCTGCTGAAGGTTTTAAGCAGAGCAAAGTCATTATTACACTTATGTTATATAACTCTAAGGTTTTATCTGTATCATTTGTGTGCATTTTAATGTATAAATAATATTTTAAATGATTTTCCAGTTACCAATTACTTCACCTCTAAAATCTTTAAATAACAACAGTTCCCCAGAAAGATTCATCATGTTTATCACATGGCTTCTCCCACCCTTTGTTTAATATCAGGCCTTATTTGTGCTCCATTCTTGAGGAATGCAGATCCACATTCCAGTCGAGGCCAGTTTCCCCCCTTTTCCCTTGTCTGGACCATCACTTGGATGAACAGGGCGCTACATGAGAGTTTCCTGAGGAGCAAAGAGCCATATACACAAAGTAAAAACATAAAAATAATATAAGAAACCTATTTTATCCTTTTTTAACTGACTTCAATCATTTTTTTTATAAGGTTATATAATCTATCACCCTTTTGGTTAAGGCTTGGTCTGTGCAAGTTCCTGTTACTATATTAAAATGTTGATACGCTACATAGAAAGTGCTGTTTATTATCATAGACCATGCTATTTATTGATTCTTTACAAAACAGAATATAGGACAGACAGCTTTTCATGGGTATCAGGTTCAAGGATTCACATATTGCAAAGACATCTAGCTTAGGTCAGAAAAATCTTAATGTATATCATATTCTATCAGCATTCTTCAAGGATAATAAAGGTCAAAAATAGAAGAGTTAAAGAAGAATTAAATTGGACCCAAATTTACTAAAAAAATAAGTTTTATGACCGGAGTTATAAAAATGCCTGCCTTGACAGTTCATAAAAGTTAGGAATCATTGGACAGGCTGGGAATTGGGTCTCATTCATCTAGAATGTAGCAGCGTGTCCTTTGGAGAACCTGGAGATTCAGTTTCACCAGCCGGAGAATGCAGCACCAGAAAGGGGTAGAGGTAACTGACCAAATGTTCTCACTACCCAATTCTAAGCATGGCTCTGCTTCAATGTGCTTGCTAACAGTCAGCCAACTTGTGCTTTGAGAAGATGAATTACTTTGTTATACTTAAGTAAAAAAAAAAAAGCTGGGGAGAAAACATTGTTAAAAACAAACAAGAAATCATCCAACAAAAATCCAGCGTTATAATACACGCCAGAGCCAAAAAGAAATGCTTAGGGGATTATCCCCCACAGTGCTGTTTCTCTCCAATAAAGCAGGTAATTGAGAGCTAACCATATTGATTTTGGATTCAGCTCTAGTCAGCCACACTAATTAATGCACTTGATTTGATATTTCATACTTGGACTTAGGGGCTTATCAACACATTATGCAGATTTATGGAAAATTGGACACAAATGAATACTTGGAACAAATAGTGCTGATGATTTTTAAAACAGGTCTGTAATATTTTACCACTATTTTGGATTGCTGGTTTTTTTCTTGAATATCAGAGCTTTCCTAGGTATGCTTTGGCTTTGCCTTCTCTGGGTTATTTGAAGAGCTCTCCTTCATTCTCTTTTATTTTGGGGGATTGGATCAATTTTGTCCTCTTTTTGCCAGACTTCTCTCCAACATTAGACTCCCCCCTTAGCCTAATTCTCTTTTATTTTTATGACTTGAGATTGTTTGAGATTTTGAGGATGGAAGACATCCATTTGGGAAAAAAAAGTAGCGTTGGTTAATGATCAAGAAACAAAAAGTAAATAAAACTTCTTTCCATTGGCATATGGCAAGTCTGCATTTGACATTGGCTTTTAAAAAAAGAGATAAATGTGAAGTATCTCAAGTTTCGTTATTTTAACAAGGTCTCTTTGACAATTTTAAATGGTAGTGAGCTTTAAAAATGTCTACAAAATATTATAAGTTGACGGTGTGGGGACAAAAGGGAAAGGAGCTAAATTGGGAGTGAAGTTGCTGAATTCCGTTTGTAGGTCAAACATGCGTTCTTGCTTAGAGGGACAGGAGTAATTGTCAGGCCAGTTGAGGGTGAAGGAGGCTTGAGACACTGGCTGGCTTTGACATAAAATTATACTGCCTCTCTTTAACCTGTCTGTCACATGTATCAGTCTTTCCTTTTCCTTTTCCTCCTGGGCATGCTGAGCTTCAGTTGGCCTGATCACTCTTCTGGCTCTCATCAGTCTGATAACCCCAATTTCAAGATGAGTGATAGGTCTTCTATTAAAGACCAATGGACATCCAGATTGGCACTCAATGGGGGCACCTTGCTCAGGTTTTTGAAATTCATTCTTGCCTTGATTATTCCCTTTAGTAAGCCAAGAGGGCAAGGTTGGAAAGCTACAAAATAGGAAATCTTTTTCTGTTTTCTCTACCTCATTTGTCAGTCAATGGCACTGTGCTTTTAGTTTCCAATTCTACTTTCATTTATTTCCATTATCCATTTTTTCTATGCCATTTTTCTTCATCTGTTTTTTTCTCTCACCCTCACTTTCTACTAAGTCTAGATCTATTTATACTCGAGGGTATACGAGAGAGGCAATTGCAAAAAGGTGGGGGCGGGGAGGGATTGATCTAACAGAAGTTCACAAGTTTTCTTGATGGATTTCCTTTTCCTACGAGAACCCAGCCAACTCTGGTAGCGGCAGGCTTAGGTAGAAGAACTCAGTCACTGCCAAACCAGAGATTCAAGGGAGGAGCTGGGGGTAAACACCTTGACCTCTCTCTCATCACACCTTCCAGTGCCTTCTACGACCTTCCGTTGGTTGAATTCAACCAGAAGCCGGAGGACACAAGAGCCTGGTTTATATCGCCTCCTGAGGTCAGACTTTCCTGCTACAGAGCAGGATGAAGAAAGGTGGAAAATAAATAAAGAGGAAAAAACAGAAAATAGGCAGCATGGAGAGAAAGAAGAGGACAAGACAATTGTAAGGATTTGTATTGTAGCTGGACACAGATAGCCAGATAGCCTCATGCAGGCACATCTATCATTGTTTCCTTTCTTTGGGATCCCTCTAATATAATGGTTTATTAGCTTTATGGCTATAAATGAATTTTTTAATTAAGCCTGAGTTTGTGCCTAATTAACATTATTCTCTCTCTCTATTTTTTTTTTTTTACATGTTTTCCTTTCTTTTCTCCATTTGTTTCCTTTATACATTATTCAGGCTCAATGCATGTCCAGTGTCTTCCACTGCTGAGTTTTATTTTGGCCTGTGTCCTGTAGTATTTATTTCCTTTACTGTTCATTTGACACATTACTATATTTTTTTGGGGACTTTAGAAAATTATGTATATATCCTTTTTGTCTGGATACAGATGATTTCTTTGTGTCTCCTGTGCCCTTAAAAATTAATGCTTCTAGGGACATCTGGCTGGCTCAGTCAGTAGAACACACGACCCTAGGTCTTGGGGTTGGTAAGTTCAAGCCCCACCTTGGTGTAGAGATTGCTTAAAATTAAAATCTCTAAAAATATTAATGCTTTTAATAAATTCAGCTTAGTGTTTTTTATTATATATATTTTTAACATGGGAACTATAAGCCAGGAAACACCAACAGCAACCACATACTCAAAAATAATACTTGGGAAATTTCCTAGAAATTAAAACAATGTTGCCTGTTTTATATACTCTTGCTTTCAGGTTATTTAGCACCAGAACTTTCGAATTCCTATTGGTGCTGCCAGGCAGAATCTTGATCCTGCTCTTTCATAGTTATGTGAAGCAGGCAACTGATTCTCAGTTACTTCAATTAAAATTTGAATAATGATATCAGCTTCATGAAACTTTTTATTTCAATAATTGAATGTGATATACTAAAAAAAAGCATACTCATCAATGCTTGCTGTCACACAGACTCAAAAAAATTTTTACATAGTCTAAATGAAAGCATTGTCCTACCTTGCTCTTTGTATGAATCATAAGCAAAATGAAATTCAAATTGTCTTCCAGAAACCATAAAGGATAAGGTAGTTCTTTACTATAAGTTTTCTTAAATAAACTAGTCTAAAGTTATATTTTTCAATATTCATTTTTATAGTGTATCATGCTGAAAGTCTCAGATTTTTGCCATAAAGATAATTCTGAACATTCTCTCTCTCTCTGTCTATCCCTTTTATCCACCTGTTCCTTGATTTTCTCATCAACATGCTAGTTTCCCTGCCCACTTCTTCCCTCACATCTCTCTCCCCTTTCTTGGGCCACATAACTCTTTCTCCTGCCTGGAAGTTAGATTTTCCACATGAATTTCACTGCTATGAAAGAGGTCAGAGGTATAATTCAGTTAAGGGAAATGTTAGTGAAATCATTATTTCTAGTATCAAAGACAGCACCTGAGTCCACAGAGCTCCCTTGCTGTCTGTTCAGCCTAGAAATCTTAGTCATGCATTTCTTAAAGTGCATTTAGTGCAAGAGAAGTATCACAAAATATGTTCTTTGAAAACAAAAACCAGGCTTTCAAAGTCAAATTTGTTTGAAAATTTCCTATCTTAGAGATTCAATATGTATATTAGCGTAGTGAAGACTCTGAGAAGTGTACAGTAAAAAATAACAAGCTTATCTTTAAAAACTTTTTAGATCCGTTATTTCCCAAACTGAATTAGCCATAGAATAAGTTTGGTCCTTAGTTATATCTCACAAGACATTTTGGGAACTCTGACCTAGGTCATATTGTGTTAAACTGTAGAGGAAATATTTTCTTAGCAGCTGACATAACCAGTTTTTTTTCTCTTTGGAAATGGAGTTTTAGTCAAAATTTCTGTATAATTTAGGATGGATACGGAAGGGCATTGGTGTAGAAGGACCTAATGACTGGAAAAAATATGGGTCAATTAAAAAAGCAATTAAGGGGGCACCTGGGTGGCTCAGTCGGTTAAGCATCTGACTTCGGCTCAGGTCATGATCTCAGCTTCGCGAGTTCAAGCCCCGCGTCGGGCTCTGTGCAGACAGCTCAGAGCTTGGAGCCTGCTTCACATTCTGTGTCTCCCTCTCTCTCTGCCCCTTCCCTGCTCATGCTCGGTCTCTCTCTGTCTCAAAAATAAACATTAAAAAAAAATTTAAAAAAAGCAATTAAGACTCTGATTTACAATGAAACTAGGATTTGGGAGGGACAGAAATATTGAGTGATTAATTTGTTATGTGGCATACATTTTAATATTCTCCTTTTCCTCCTCCCAGATTTTTTTCTTTCGAATCTGTAACATGAATTAATGCTTTGTGAAATGTACTTGATTGGGGGAAATGGGACAATATGCTACGTCATGTTCCATGGCAAACGCATGATGAGAACAGAAGCTGCACATAGAAGAACACACACTTCAACTTCTGTGGAACAAGAAAAGGATCTTTTAATAAAATTCAAAATAATGTGTAAAATGGGAGCGTTCTTGTTTGCCAAAAGAAAAAAAAAGAAGAAAGTATTCAGATATGGGGGATGTGCAATGTTGACACAAGGGAAGGATTTCGAAGGCAGTATTCAATATGGTGCTAAACTTACTGCATGGTGTCTAAAACATTCCTCACTTGTATTTGCGTAACTGGTAGAGTGACTGTTCTGTTGCTTGTGATTAAAAACCAGTTGCACCAAAACATCTATTTTAAGGACTTTTGTTCCTTTTGTTGATTTCAGACCCTCAAATAAGTGTCTGTCTAGGTGAAGAAAACCTGTATTCATTCAGTGGTGTGATGGTGAAAGCTTAACAACAGATTGTGTGTGGAAACGAATAAATGAAAAGTTCTCATTTTCAGTATTTTCCATTTTTAAGGTATAAATACTCCCTTCTACCATGGTCAATTTCAGACTAGCATTGTTGGGAAGAGATGAATGGTAGCATGATGATATATAGGATGTATACCAGGTAGATACAATAGATGTAAATAACCTCGAGTATAAATAATAGTAAAATTCTTAGGAAGTCTGAGTTTTGAGTATTTATTAACTTTGTTCTTTAAAAATTATAGAATTATGAGCTTATGTAATTTGCTTTTATTTACTTTTAATAACAGATGTGTTTAAGAGTAGGCTTACAACATTCCTGAAAATTTAAGTGTTGGCATCTATGTGTAGGTATGAGCTGCCAGCCACATACCAGTGCCTACATCCATAAAATATGATTTGAGGATGACTAACAGGTTTATTTACTTCAGATTATCTTCCAAGGTACTTCTTTAGCCAAAATTCATAATGTTTCTTGCTCTTGGCCTTAAAGCTTTGGATGTCCATGATAATATGTAAATGGGTTGTCCTGGTGAAGTAACTGATAGTTATTGAACCTATTTCCAAGTGAATGGAATATACAGATTATTGATAGGGTGGTGAAAAATGATAGAATGTTTGTGACACATGTGCTACTGCTTATGGAGGGCACACACTGATAGAGAACCAGCATCGGAGTCATGCTCAAAACTCTGAATTCTAAAATGTTTTACTATAAACGTGGGAGGCCATTTTTGTTTCTGAACTTCAACTTGAACCAATCATGCTTCTTCACATAAAAATAAAAAATAAATAATAATAAAATAAATAAAAATGATAAAATAAATAAAATAAAATAAAAAATAAAATAAATTAAAATAAAAAAAAATAAAAATAAAACCCTTCTTCACATACTTTCAATAAAGCAAATCAACATTAATTCTGGATAGTCCCTTTGATTCACCAATCATGTGACAGAACAAATTTATGTCTACAGATTTAACATAGAAATAAATGACCCCAATAGTAATCATTGCTTTTGGAGACGCAGAACAGGAGTGATCTGTAAGGATTCCCAGATTCTAAGTTCCTACATGCTTTTTATTTTTTCATTTGGCCCTCTTTATTTCTTCAAAATTTTTGAGGTCGGAGCCAAAGTTTATGTAGACCAAAAGTTATATCATTACAGAGTCTCCCTAAATATTCCAAAGCATATTAAAAAGGGAGCTTATAAGGTCTGATTTTTGCCACAGGATCTTTAAATGTGAAAGCCAGACATAGTATCAACTAACTCTCCCAAGCGCAAGTACAAGTAATGAGAGCGTGGTTTGTGTCGGCATCACTTAGTTATCCATCTCTCTCCCCGTTGATTATAAGCTCTGTGAGAGCAGAAATTGTCTCGTTTAAAATGTTTTTCCCCAGTGCAGTGGCACCAAAGTTTCTGTGCAGAACTAGAAGTTGTTCCATTAACATTTGTTGGATGAATGAATATGTCTGTGTTACCTTTACCATAGTGTAATTGAGTTAACTTCGTCTAGATTAGGTCTCTCCATTTGGCACCTGTGTCACTAACATTTCTGTGTCTAAGTTAACTCACCCATAAAATGAGATAATAATCTTATTACCTCCTATGGTTGTGTTGATGTAAGTGAGGTAGTTAACGCAAAGTCCTCAACTCAGTATAGTGTGTGACTTATGAAAAAGTCTTTACTGATGCTAGCTATTATTGCTCCACCTACTGATGAAGAGACATTGATAATATTCCTTGAATCCTATGGATGATATCATGATAAATGCAGTCTTATCCAAAGATATTTTATTGTGCTAATACAAACCTCTATTAGGCAGTAGGCCCCGAGACCTTGACATTAACAAAGATGATAGGAAAAATCATGAAGGTTTCTAAAATTTTACCACCATGAACTTGGAGAATGACTGAGCCTGTTATGTTAAAAGTTATTTTTCATATCCTCTGAAAGCTTAGAATATAGTATAATAATATGGATGTTCTATAAATGTGAAATGAAAACATTTTATATTAACTGTCAATGGGAAATAAACTCACAGGTTAGTACCTGTGAAATGCTAAGCTTGGCTTGTTAACTCAGATGTGGTGCCATTAAAATAGGGGGAAAAATTGGATTTTTTTCATGATCATTTCACCAGTTCTTATTTAAATATGCTTTTAAAATTCAGACCATCACCACCTTAGTGTTTGACATAACACATTTGGTTGACTTTTATCTGCAGCAATAATGATGGTTGAAAATATCACTACCATTATGCAACAAATTGTAGGTTCTTGTGATGTGCCCTTAAGCAGCCTGTCTGCTAAGTAGAATAGCAAATTACTGGACTTAGATAATCTTTCAGCAGCTTGGTATTTGTATGTTTTTAATTTTCAAAGCAATTATAGAGCCTTCTGCTTGAAAAGCCTGTTGTGTAGCAGGCAAATAGAAAAGATTGTCATTACTTCTCTTTAAGTCTTGAGATACATTTGTTTTGCTAGGAGACAAGATCTTTGCTGTGTAATTGAGATCCAAATTTAGAACCCAAACTCTATCAAAAATTTTCATGCAGTCTTTAGGTCTTTCTTTGATTTAAACGAATTTTGTCTTTCAAAATGTTGAAGTTAATATTATTTTGTTGAAATTATAAGCGGCACTGGATTGGAAAATGAAGAAGGGGTAGTGGAGAGAGTGGAAGCCACAATTAATTCATCAGGGTGGAGAGAGCCACGTCTGTGGCTTGTCGTGAAGGAGGTTGGTGTGAATTTCTGCATGTGTCAGCACAATCTGTTGGTCACGTTCCCCAAGGTTTCATGTATACACTTTCTGAGCTCTTGCAGTACATGTCTTTTAACTAGTTTTGAAAACAGCAGGGATATGAATTTGGTATATGATAGCAACTGGCAACTATCATTGCAAGTTGATATTTTTCTATCTATAGGCCCCACTTATTTTTACAGCTTTAAATGATAGGAAATCTTATCTTGTAATTTTCATTCAACTTTAGGCACAGTGTGCCTTGCTTTCTTCTAGTCTGCTGTATCTTTGCCAGTGTTCCCTGCAGATAGGGCATCAGGATGTCATTTTAGCACTGCCTTCTTGAAAAGGCAATAAATATGAAACAGTCTCTGAAATATAAGCAGAGTCTTGTATAATTGATTATGGCTGTAATTGGTGGCACCCTTGATATAATGTTCAATATTCCTTGGAAAAATATTAGCCAGCACTCTGTGTGAATGACAGTCAGGAGAAATATAGACACTACTATTGAATGGGCCAAAACTTGTCTCAGTGGCAAAATTTGTTTGGTATATTCAGTCTAATGTGCATGAGGACATCAACCCATCAATATTGTCAATTCAAGTCAACTTTAGGTCACAGGAAAGTGCTCTTCCTCTCTAATGGCGGGAGGCCTCATTCTCTACCTTTTGATTAGGAAGAGCTCATCAGTATCTAGTTTTTCTTTGTCATATCTAGGTGTAGTCAAAGGGTTTGAGCTTTTAGAATATATCACAGTTCAAATGTGCTTGGATACTTCCCTTTTCCCATCTGGGATTTGCTTATATGTTGAATTTATGCTTATTTTACAATGCAGCTGTGAAAATTTATGAGATATGACACGAAAAGGAACTTAGCAGAGGTGCCCGGATGGCTCAGTTGGTTAAGCACCCAACTTCGGCTCAGGTCATGATCTCCCGGCTCATGAGTTTAAGCCCCGCACTGGGTGCTGTGCTGGCCGCTCAGAGCCTGGAACCTGCTTTGGATCCTGTGTCTCCATCTCTCTCTACCCCTCCCCCACTTGCATTCTGTCTTTCTCTCTCTCTCTCAAAAATAAATAAGCATTAAAAAAATGGAAAGAAAAACCGGAACTTAGCTAAGTGGCACACGGCACACACTCACTAAGCGCTCATTGTTCATGGTCAAGGTAAAGCCTAAGACATCCAGGTATGATGCTTCTGTTCTATACATGTTGGAAACATCTACTGAAAGCTTGAACCACCCAGTTACCTATTCTAGATTTCATCACCTGACTCAGTCAGTTTCCTTTCCAACTATAAGTTCCAGATAAATAATCTTGCTTTCTTTTCTGTTAATATGACTGATTGTTTTTCCCCTAATCTGGAGTCTTTGCTAACAGAAGTTGTATTTCCTAAGAATGCCTTTTATTCCTATTTGCTTAAATATAAATTAAACATGTTTTCAAAGATTCAGTTAAATTTTAACCTGGTCCACGGGCATTCTTTAGTAACTGGAAAACATGGAAAATATGTAATTTTCAACAAATATGTGCTGGATAAATTGATGAATGAATGAATGAAGATCTAGAAGGGATTCTCAACCCTTCCAAAATTTATGGTATTTGTTCATACCCATGTGGTCACAAATGTAAAATGCTATTTTACCTTCTTTAAAGGAGTAAGAGACTTATGGATAGAAAATATGTCATCAGAATCTTTGTATCTCTGTAGAGAAAATAAATTAGCTATTTGTAGGAAATGACCAGTTTACTCAAGTCAAACGGTAGATTAATTAGCATAAATATAGACATAGATTTATCTTAACTATGTATTTTGCATGGCTTTGGAAAAAATATTTAACCTTCTGGGCTTCAGCTTCCTTTTGTAGTAAATGAGGTCCCTGAATAAGGTAATCTCTAAGAAAATTTTCAGCTTTGAAAATATGGTTCTATAAACAGAAAAAAAAATGAATCCAAGTAAGACCATATGAGAGTGGCAATGTACCTCTAAATATCCATATAATGGAGTTTTTGCTAAAGTGTCAAATTCAGGCCACTGAGCAAATTAATGTGGAAAGTGGGAATCAGAGTTTAGTGACTTGCCAAAGGCAGAAACATTTACTAGAGAAAATGATTCTACTAGAAAATACAGAGCTAGTAAAATGAGTGAAATAAGTTATATCAGTTAAGTCGTTCTGTATTGCAAATAAGAGGAAGAATTCAATGTGGCTTCAATAAAAAAAGAAATTCATAAGCTCACATAACTGAAAGTTCGTAAGTTGGTCTGGTTTAAGGCAAGACTTGATCTTACAGCTTTGAAGATTCCAGAAATGATCTGGTTTTTCTTTATCTCTTTCCTGGCTCGTGAATGACCGTGGCAGCTAATGATACTCTGATATTAACACAATGAATTTTGAATTATAAATTTCATATTTCATACCAAAAGATCCAGAGATAAATGGTAGCATTATGGAAGTGAATTATTCCAGAATTCCCTGATAAATGTCTCTTCTCATTTTATTTGCTTAATTTCTTTATGTGTTGCTCTATGAGTCAACCATTGTGATCAGGAAAGCGAGGGACCTGATAAATCCAATCAAAGCCTATCCCTAGAGTCTGCGGTGTGGGATCAAGCCACAATAACTAAGAATTAGGGAAGGATGATTGTCTAAAAAATTTTGGAAAACTTTTCTTTCTTTTTTTTTTTTAATTTAATGTTTATTTGTTTTTGAGAGAGAGAGACAGACAGACAGACAGACAGATAGACAGACAGAGTACAAGCAGGGGAGGGGCAGTGGGAGAGGGAGAAACAGAATCCAAAGGAGGTTCCAGGCTCTGAGCTATCACCACAGAGCCCCACATGGGGCTCAAACCCACAAACTGTGAGATCATGACCTGAGCTGCAGTCAGATGCTTAACTGACTGAGTCACCCAGGCTTCCCAAAACTTTTCAATAAAGACAGAGAAATAGATACAGGAGAAGTGAACACAGATAAGCACTAAGAAAGTCTTCTTTTTTTTTTTTTTTTCATTAAGTTCTTTCATCAAACATTTGCCGAGTATGTACTATGTGTTTGCCACGTAGTACATGAGCAACTAGGAGCTCAGGCCACAGAGAAGGCAGTCAGCAAAACCTATGATGAGATGTACTGTGTCAGTGTGCTAAGTGCTCTATCAGGAGAAGCACAGGCATCTCGTGTCTTAGGCACATGACTTAGACCAGGAGCTGGGCTAATTATCTTGTACTTAAATCTTAAAGAGATTGAATAACCTGCTCAAGATCATGCAAATCACATGAGGGCAATAATGTATTCATACCACCCAGCCTTTGCTATTCATCTATCCTAAGCACAGAGAAGTTTATTGCAAGGAGACCAGGTAGCTCATCTATTCAAAGAAAGAGGTGGACAGCCAGGAGTCTATATGGAGAGCACATAGGCCAGTTTTGGGAATGTCAGTAGCAGAGATTCACGAAAACATTTCTTATAACTGCTGTCAGAATGATTGTGGGCAGCTCTTCTACTAGAAGTTGCCAAGAGAGCACTGAGGAAAGTAAATGAGCCTCAGAGCGTACTTCTACGAGGCAGTGAGCTTTGAATTGAGTCTGGGGAGAGATACACAGATGGAGAAGGGGGTAAGAGCAGAAGGGAGGAATGAATAAGAATGAGCACTTATGCCTAAAGTTATGAAGGATCAAGCTATGGCCGGAGCCCTCAAGTAGTTTCGTATGGTTAGACTTTAGGGTATATGTAGGAAACTGATGTGTATTTACTTGGCAAAGTAAGCAGGTGTCTGATTATGAAGAGCCTTTTATATAATGACAAGGAGTATGGACTTCATCCTCCAAATAAAGTGACGCATTGAAAGATTTTAGTGTAGGCAGTGGCATGTTTCAATTTACATGATTGACTTTATGAAGATAATTAATTGGAGAAGGGACAGAAACAATAGATAGGTAGAAAATAAATTGGTATCAATGGGTAAACGAGTAAATGTAAGGAAATATAAAATCCATAATAATGCCTATATTTGATTCCTGTGTAATGATACTGTCCCATCTTATCCCCTCCACCCAAAAAAATGGAGTAGGGAAGGGAAAAGAGGATCTGATTTTAATGGAAATTTTGGATATGCTTTAAATGGCTTTAAGTGAAGATATAGTTAGAAGTTGAGATGTGATTTAGAGAAAAGTGTACAGAGTAAACAGTGAAAATATAGGTGTGACTCCGGAAGATATGTAAAGTGAGAGAACAGAAGGCTAAAGATGGAACATTAGGGAATATCAACATTTCAGGGTTGGTATAAGGAAGAAAATATAGCAAGACAAAGGGGGAGGGAAATCAGAATAGTGTTATCTCTATCAGGATTACAAAAAAAAAGTGTCAAATGGCACCAAGACTGAAAAGAAGTCAGAAAACTGTTGATTTTGATAAATACATAGGTCATTAGCATGTTAGGGGAGAAGCTTTGTAGCTTGGTAATAGCAGAAGCCAGATAGGTAGGTTGAGGACAGGAGGTGAGGAAGTAGAAACATTGAGTATTGACCGGTCCTTCTTAAAGTTTTCTCATGCAAGCAAGGAGAAAGGGTAATGAAGATGTTCTTAAATGGCCAGAATTCGAAAATAATTATATACTGTGTTTAAAAAATATAAAGATGAAAAGGGTGTGATAGAAGGAAAAAGAGATAATTGATGAAAAGGAATCCAAGAGATGGAGAAAAGGTAAAAACAGTGGCTCCATTAGGCTTGGACAGAGGGAGGAACATATTGATTTCGGTACACGGGCCAGTGACATTTGGCTCTGTCATGATTACAGACTTGAATGTCTAAGGAACAAATTTCTGAACATTGAGACAGAATTGTGAAAACTCATAATAGAGGCATTTATGGGTTATAATACCCATCATGGAAGATATTAATGTAAAATTAGCCAGAGTGGAACATTTTATAACTTCATTTAGAAGGTCTTGTTTCCGAAGTGAGGTATTGGTGTAGAGGGAATTTTCACTCCTAATGTCTCTAAAATTTTTAAAAACAGTCTGGCCTGATCCTCTCCAGATGTTGTTTTCTTGCTTATCTAATTAAATCCAGATGCATGGTCCAGCTTGGAAAAAAAAAAAGCATGATAATTATTTAGCTGTAAATTGTGAGAAAATGATTTACCCCTGAAATGCACCAAAAGAAATAAAATTCGAGTATTTGTTTTGTCTTGGGCTGCACCTGTGTTTTAGAAAGTGTGAAGCTGTATAAGAAAAACAAGAAATGGAAAAAAAAGCCTTTATGGTGTCATTGAATTAGAAGTGTGTGTTTTAAGAAAATAGTTCATCTGCAATGTGGTTTGACAATGCTGGTTTTGTTTAAGAGCACTCTCCTTTCCTCCATTGTTTCCTCCTTCAAGCTGATATGCAGCAATAAGTTCGAATGTCTTGTTTTGTCCTTGGAATGAAAGGAGATGTAACAGAGAATTAAATGAACCTATGAGAGTCCTTGTCTCTTATTTAAGTCTGAATAATTTAATTTCAGTATGGCTGCCTTCTAATGACACTGATTTTTAATTATCCTCTTTCTTACTAAAATTTCCTTTTGTTACTTCTACTTTAAGATTTATGTGTTTTAAAAAAAAATTGGCATTGTCTATATTTGCAGAGACATACAAAGTGGTTCTTTTTAGGCTATACCTCTTGGCTAGGTTAGTGCCAGATTTCACAGCTTTTTCCGAGGACTTTTTCTCCTAAGATTTTAGTGTAAGTTTTCCATCAGAATGCTCCAGCTACCAAGCCACATTCCTCCTGGTTTTCATGCTATCACAGCAAGTTACATTTGCATAACACTTGACAGCGTATAAATATTTTCAATATTCCTCAAACAAGGCTTTACTATTGAAAAGGTAATGATCCCAATTTGGTGGAGTTTTTTGGAAACTGTACTGGAATGAAAGACAAGAGGTCTTGATTATAATCTAAAGTGTTTAGCTTTGAGTCTTTGTTTTAACAGAAAAATAAAGTATTGTGTTGAAATTGATCAGCACTTAAATTTGTTTTAAGTTGTGTAGCTATTGTGTAATAACCAAAAGTTATGTGTGACCACTAGATATAAATCACTGGAATTGTCTCAGACAATCTGGATGAGAATGCTGATTGTAGAATTGATCTTTCTAGCTTCCTCACCACTTTCCATGAGTCCCTGAGACTCCTGCATACTCCTAGATGCTCTGTTACATTCCTTTTTTCTCTAGTTCTAATTAATCAAAGTTAATAAAACAAAGCCCTAGAAAGAGCAAAGGTGTGATTTGTGGGTCAGAACCAGCCTATAGGTGTGTTTTGATACTGATGATATTTTTAAAGTGTTGAATTGGTTGCTAAACTTAACAAATCAGATATTTCACATAATTGCTGGATTTTTATCTGCCCTGGAAATATCATGGCAACCATCTGACTCTGGACCATGGCAGTGATCAGGGGCTATATACAAACTGTTCTTTTTAGATGTGTCATAGAGCTATCAGTGGGCCTTGAACTTAGTGTATTTTTACTGCCCTCTTGGTCCCTGTAGTCTTTTTGGCTTTAAGTCCCTGGCTTAGAGTTAGGCAACTTGCACGAGGACATCAACCTCTGCCAAGAGTAGACCCAGGGCTTCTGTTTTCTAGGTGTTTCCTAACATGACTAGGCAGTATTGTCCATAATTTGATAACAGAAACTATGTTCCATTTGATCTTATTGTGTGATCACTGAAAAGATTTTTCATGTCTTAATTTAAAAAAATTAAAATATTTATTTGGAAAATAAGATAGAATAGCTTCCTATGTCCTTCCACACTGGAGCTTTATAGCAGGACCTCTAAAACACCAGACTGACTGCCAATGTATCTTTACTTTGTCATTTTCTGTGAATTAACTAATAAATATGGAGGTCACTGGGTTTCACGGGTCTCGATTCTCTGTCAACATTTGGATGTACATTTGCAGAGCAATGGTGTATTTTATGATTGGCAGCATAAGTTTTCATATGGCCAACTTCATACTTTTTAATAGGAAGTCACCTAATGATATAGCTGTGGGGTGGGGATGTGTGTGTATGTGTGTATGTCTCTATCTTCCTGGAAATCCTACATTGTGTATAATAGGACAGCGATTTTTAATCTGCTTCAACATGCAAACTTATTTTATTCTCTCCTACTTGTGAAAAGTACTTCATCTGGGAATATTTGAAGAAATATTCTCTTATTCTTTTATTCTTGAGGAAAGAAAGCCCCCCCCCCTTTTTTTTGGTGGGTGTGGAGGACTGCTAGTGATTCAGGCTTTTGGTTTAATCATCCATCAGGATTTGTTGTGAAAGGAAAAGAGAATATGGCTTAAAAAGAAACCTTATGTAATAGGATAGTGACCACTGAAAAAGGGTGGGAAATCAAGGAAGATTCTGGTGTGTGTGCATGTGTGTAGTGTGTGCATGTGTTAGTGTGTATAAGTTGGCCTTCTGATGACCAACCATCCCAGTTTGCCTGGATTTCCTAGTATGTGGGATATTCTGTGTTAAAACCAGAAAAATCCCAGGTAAACTGGCACAAGTTGATTTCCCTAACTAGCTTACAACCATTTCTCTTCCTTATACACAGCCAGATTTACCCTTGAGGGAATTCCTTTTCACATTGGCATGGTCTAGTAGAAGTGAACATAGGCTCTTAACACATTCTCCACTAGAATATTAAATGTCCCATTTATGTAACTGAAGAGAGAAACAAAGACTCCTCATAGCTACAATTTCATGTTTTCTCCCTGGTGGTTTTTTGACCAGACTGTTATTCCTAGGAGACTTGTAATTCCTGATTCCCAGGAAATTCCCAAACTAACTTGGATTCCTCTGATCCTGAAATTCATTTCTTTTGACTGTACTCCAAAGACCTTAGCCAGTATAAAAGATTGCCATATTTGGAACCCAAATCACAATTTATTCCAGAGTATTTGTCAAAGAGAAGGGAGGCTGTCCACGAGTATCTAGAAGTGTGAACCTAATGATGGAGCTATATTAGGTGCCTAACAGGCTGCTGTACAGCAGAGTGTTCACTCCTGACTCATCAGAGTTCACAAGAACAACAATAGTTCTTGCTCATCACTTCCACCCAGGGCATGTGTTAATCAATCTACTAATTCTACCAATTCAGTTCCTTAACACTAAGGTGGTAGAGAAGACATTGTTTAATCCATGCTAGCACCTCACCATTAATGCCCAGGAAGGTATGCCTGAATTTTTCTGTCATTAGACTTTCCTCTGTCACTATTTAATTAATTGGAGTAGACTCTTCACTTGATGTACCAACATACCTGTCAACACTAAAACACAGTAGAGGCTAAACACTTGATGGGCTGGTAAAGAGACTTTTCTTGCTTTTTTATCTGGGGTGGAATAACTGTGCTGAGAACTTCAGAGCTGGGATGTGATTGCTAAAGATACTTCTCTATTATTCTTTTATAATACCAGTATTCCCACTCTCAATTCTGTTCTAGATTATTCATTTTAAACTTTCTAATATCTATTATATCATCTTAGAATTCAAAGATAATCTTAGAATCATCTTAGAATTCATTTTCAAGCTTTATGAACTTATCCTCCAGCAGGGGGACCATTATGCAATAAATCAATTTTGTGGCTACTTGATAGAAATGTAGATAGTACATACTTAAAAAATCATTAAGATAATTTCTAGATGCCCCTACTTCCTGGGGACAGGATGTCCTTTATGCGTCTCTCTTGGAAACAGTCTGCTTCTAGCATCTAATGTTATTACCTTTGATTTGCTTTTTCTCTCGCTTAGTCTTGTTCATCTTATCAAGTATCAACAATTATTCAGAAGATGTGACTCTTCTCAAATTTGGTGACTCAAAGCACTGCATCATTGGGGCATGTTAAGGCAGTGCAAATAGTGGTTGGGAGCCCTGATTCTATAGCTGGACACCTGGGTTTGCATTCAAGATTGTCATTTGGGAAGCGATATAAAGTTCAGCTCTTCAACTGGAAAATAATGATAATGATAGTATCTGCATGCAGGACCATATGGATTAAATGAGGTAATATATGTAATCACTTGAAATGTACCTGGTGATGTATGTAAATCACTTGGAACTGCATTTGAATGTGACAGAGAATTCTTTGAGACTCATGAAACCCAGTGACCTCTACAGTCATTAGTAGATTGACATGAGAAAATGATAAACTGAAGATATACAACATTACTTGTGCCTTGGAGGTCCTGCGAGAAAGCTTCAGTGTGGAAAGACACAGGAAGTGACTTCATTTTATCTTTTATATTTTATCTTACCCAGTAAATCTTATACACTTTACCTATTCCTACTGTTATACAAAAACAAGTGATTTTGGCTTATCTTTCTGGACCGGTTCCATGACTTTTCTCATGCTTTATTACTGACTCTAACTTCCTTTGTTGTGGGCGTATGTTGTGTGTATGTGTTTATGTTTTCTCTACTTAAAACAAAAATTATTATTTAAATTCCTTTTCTTCTTTAAAAGATTTTTTAAAAGAATAATCACTAGTAGATATATAGCTTCTTTCAATGGGAAAGATTCCTAGTTGCAAAAAGATTACATAAACTTATGTAAGTGTTCAAGACTAAAGAATTGTGATATGTCATATCAAAAAGTAGATGTGTAACTGCCTACTCTAAGCAACAGCAAATAATACTTTAACATTTACATAGGAAGTGTCCTTTCCTGAGACACAAGCAATCATTACATAGATTGAAATACTTCTGTGAAGAATGAAGCATGTCCTTTTAGCTGGAGGAAAAAGGACAACTAATGACTGTAGAGGTCACTGGGTTTCATGGGTCTCAAAGAATTCTCTGTCACATTCAAATGCACAATTTCAAGAGATTTATGTATGTCACCAGGCACCATTTCAAGTGATTACATATATTATCTCATTTAATCCATATGGTCCTGCATGTAGGTACTATTGTTATCACTATTTTCCAGTTAAAAGGACATGATATAGGACAGAATAAATAAGTGCGCTTTTCCTCGTACATGTGATCTATAGCTAGCGAGGTAAGTTTGAAGATAAAACAAACAATTTCTTTTGGAATTTTCACCATTATTATCATGTAGAAAACTTTTATTAAGTGCTTAATTACATGTAGTGCTACACTATGTGCACTGAAAATAAAGTCTTAAACAACTTTTTAAGTACTTGTCATTTGGGATATTTTGACTGGTCTATGAGATACCATAGATGAAGATATTTAAAAGCCCATTGTTAGAGGGGCACCTGTGTGGCTCAGTCAGTTAAGTGTCTGACTTCGGCTCAGGTTATGATCTCGTGGTCTGTGGGTTTGAGCCCCATGTTGGGCTCTGTGCTGATGGTGCAGAGCCTGGAGCCTGCTTCGGATTCTCTGCCTCCTTCTTTCTCTGTCCCTCCCCGACTCATGCACTGTCTCTGTCTCTCAATAATAAATAAACATTAAAAAAATTTTAAAAGCTCATTGTTAGATATAATCTATGTAAGTGTTCAATATTTCATTCATTAACTTATTAAGTATGTTATTGTACTGTGCAACAGGCACTGTTCTCTGCTCTAAAAGTTCGGCTGTGGAATAGACTATTGGTTACCAACTCAGTATAGATTATTTCCTTTTTTTTTTTTACTAGCAGAAAACTGAACTTTTTTAGGGTAATGTGCTTGGATAAAAGCAAAACAAACAAAATCTTAGGATTTATAGCAACTAGAGATGGCTGCATGATAATAGTTTTGGCCAACAGAGTGGAAGTGAATGTCTTTAGGATGGATCGTCTAGGGAAATTATCAGTTTTTTTTGCTTACAGGCTTATATTTAGGTGGCCATGCCTTTGTTCTTTGCCTTTTATCCTGATGACATAATATGGTTGCTAATAGTTCAGGCACTGCATATCAGTTCTAGGCAGGAAAGTGGAGAAAAGACAAAGAGAGTTTAGTAGACAGATGGAAGGAGCTTGGATCCTCCATCACTTCCTTGGGTAACTGGACTATTTCTGGATTACTTTCTTCCAGGTTATCTGTTGTCTGAGAAAAATAAGCTTCTCTTTGCTTAAGTCTCTCTTGTTAGTTTCTCTTATATGCAGCCAAATACAATCCTTGCTGATACAGTGAATGAAACACACAAAGCAATTGATCAGCAACAGGCAGAATGGTGGAAGGAGTGATTTATTTGCCATCCTTAGGAGGGGACACTAATGTCTATATAAGTGAGGCCTGATTATGATTTTGAAAAGGAAAATGTATGAAACTCATATACTATATTCGGAATTTGAAAACACATAGGAAATAGGGATTTGTCATAGGCTCAGTGGTCTCTGTGTGTTGGTGTCTGTGAATTATGTCTGGTTGATTCTAAGGCTTTTTAAAAAATGTATTAACTGGTTTCTCTAACTAATAGGGGCTAAAAAAAAGGGAGATGGGAAGGGATATAATATACTTTCTACTCCTGAAGAACTTATTATCTAATTGAACAAATAAAACAAAAGTTCAAGTTAAAAATACTTAATATGTTTTATAGCACATAGAATATAAAACCTGGAGTCCATAAATTCTGCTAGGGAGGAAAATAAAAGTTAGTTTATAGGGATACAGTAAAATAATGAACAAAATAGTTCTTCAATAAATGAATTTGGTGGATGGATGGACAGAAAGAAATGAAAGAATATTTTTGAAGTTGAGAATGATTTATACAATAGCCATGATAAGACCAAAAGCAAGTCATTTATATACAACATGAATATCAATTCTACCGGAGCAGAGTTCCCAGAAATTAAGGTTGTTGAGATTCAGAGGGCACGACAAAGGAAATATATTTGGGTGGGGCATAGACATACCTGAATAATTCCAAAAGTCATATAAACAGGTTTGAATTCTATAGATAGATAATGAAGATATAATTTCTCTCCCTCTTTTATTTCATTTCAAAAGAAAAGTTGCTTCTCTGGAAGTTGTCTGTTTATGCCCTTCTGGTTTGGTCAAAGTGAGGCACAAATTAAGGAAGAATGAAATAATATGTATCTAAGGTTTATAACTTAATTGGAAGTTGGAACAGTTTAGTGGAAAATTTTGCATCATATTTATCTCTCCACCCACCCCCATATGCAAAAACAAACACAACAAAATGATTTTTTTTTTCTTTCCCTTACCCCTTTCTTTCTATTTCACTCTTCCGGCTTCCTTTTTTATTTTTAAGCAAAAGGTTTCTTGTACATCAAATGGCTCTTTGAAAACAACATGCACTGAAGTGAAAGCAGGTCAGCCCTAAAGGAAAAGGCGCACTTATTAGAGAACACACAACTGTGAATAAAGAGAGGGAAGCCTTTCCTTCTATGAAGAAAAAGTTTCCTAAAAGGGCAAGGGATGCTTTTGAACCCAGTGACAAGATTGTCTTTTAAATCTCCAAAAGGTCATATAATAATTGAGATTCAGTGTTTTTTTTTTAAACAGCAACTTCTACTAAGTGAACCAGTAAAAGTTAAGCACTTAAATTAACCAAGCTGAGCGTAGACCTAAACATCCCTAAGGCAGTAAATGACTTTTGCTTTGACTCTCCAAACTTTCATATCCCTGGTGACTAGGAATACGCGCCCCAAAGTCATTGCAATACAAAATACATGAAATATTAGAAGCGATTTTAAACTTCGGTTTCAGCATCTCTAGAGTTGTTACTTCACAACAACTTTGGGATTTTTCTCCACCAGATTCCCCAAAGCCTCAAAATTCTAAACTGTCTCACATTGCTGACTTTAACTGTCCTCTCTGGGAACAAATTCTTGCCACTAGCATATACTTTTCTGCTTTGAAGGCTTTAGTGATCCCTTTTATTTTCTTTACCTTGACTGAGATTTTTACCTGGTAAAATACCAACTTCTTTCAGCACCTGGTTCCAATACTTCTGTTCTATCTTATGTTATGTGTCTCCATTTGAAGCCACATCTTTGTGCATTGTGCTTTGGTAGGCCTCTGTCTTGTACCCACTCCTGTGGTTGGCATCATATGGATGCTTTCTGAGTCTCAAGGATAAGAGGTGGGGTGGGGGGATTATGTGAGGGATGACATTCTCAGAAATGGGGATGTGTTCTACATGGACAAAATTGCAGATTTCTACCTCAAGAGGCAAATACACTTTATAGTTGCCTCTGGCTTTTCCCCTCTGGTGACAGTGCATGGTTTTTGTTTTACCTAAATGGTATGTCCTGAGATTAGAGTTGGGGCATTGCCATGTGCCTCGAAACTGGAATTTGTGAAGATTCTTCACAACCTTCCAAGTCGGGTAATCCAATCATGAATTTTTCATGTGTCCTCTTTCTACAGTTTGTAAAGGTCAGTAGGACGTACACAAATCATACTGCATCTGTCCACACTCACAAAACATAGAGAATAGTGATTCTCTGGAATTAGCTGTCATCATATAATGTTGTTCTCATAAATAAACAATTCATTAACTTCCCATTTGTAAGCAGAGAATTCAATTCGAAGAATTATTCCATTAAGAAGGAATGTTTCTTTTTTCAGAGGTAAACTCAAATTGGGGTTTGATAAAAGATTTTAGAGATAGGAACCAGAATAATACAACTATAGAAAATGACACTGACCTTGGTTTAATTTTTCCTGGATATGTAACAATCAAACATTTTTCTCCTGTCATAATATGCCTCCTATAGATAAAGAACTTTGATTTAAGAGAGCCACCCTAGAAAATGGAAATGATGTTAGAGAGAAAATGATTGAAAGTAGAGAAGGGTCATGGAATTAGTCGAAGATAAGGCAAGTTGAAGTATATCTGTAAACATTAAACTACAAAATATAAAAGGTTGTGTTTAATGAAGAAATGTGCACTTTTTATTGTGGTGAAATTCACATAACATAAAATTTACCATTTAAACTATTTTAGAGTATACAATTCAGTGGCATTTACTGCACTCCACTGTCTAGTTCCCAAGGAAACCTTGTATCCATTAAATAGTCTCTCCTGATATGCCCACTCCCTAGACCACTTTTTTTCTTTATGGATTTCTCTATTCTAGATATTTCATATGAATGGAATCATGCAATATGTAACCTTCTGTGTGTGACTTCATTCACTTGGCACACTGCTTCCAAGATTCATTTATATTGTAGCATGTATCAGTAGTTCATTCATTTTTATGTTGGAATAACATTGCATTGAATAGATATAATGCATTTTGTTTATCCATTCAGTTATTGATGGACATTTAGGTTATTTCCAGCTTTTGACTATTATGAATAGCGTTGCTGTAAGCCTTTATGTACACATTTTTGTTTGATAACCCATTTTCACTTCTTTGGGGGTAAATATCCAAGAAGAGAATTGCTGACTAATATGGTAATACATGCTCAATGTATTTAGGAACTGCAAAACAATTTTGAAAGTTAGGTTGAAAGTTACGTTATTGATTGGAGAACTTTTTTTTTGTCTGCTTGTTTTAGAGGTAAGCATTGTAGCTATAAATTTTCCTTTGAGTACTGCCTTTACTATATCCCAGGAGCTTTGGTATGTTGTGTTTTCATTTTCATTTACCTCTACGTATTTCCTATTTCCCTTGTGATTTTTTTCTTTGACCGATTTGTTGTTTAAGAGTATATTGTTTGTGAGTGCCTGGGTGGCTCACTCGGTTGAGCATCCAGCTCCTGGCTTTGGCTCAGGTCGTGATCTCAGGTCATGAGATCGAGCCCTGCATTGGGCTCTGTGCAGACAGTGCAGAGCCTGTTTGGGATTCTCTCTCTCCCTTTCTTTTTGCCTCTACCCTGCTTACTCTCTCTCTCAAAATAAATCAACATTAAAAAAAATAAAAGTATATTATTTAATTTCCATATATTTGAGAATTTTCCAGTTTTCTTTTTATCATTGATATTTAGCTTCATTCCATTGTGATTGAAGAAGATAGTTTGTATGATTTCACATTTTAAAATTTATTATGATTATTTTATCAATAAACATATGGTCTGTCCTGGGGAATGTTCCATGTGTACTTGAGATGAATGTGTATTCGCTTATATATGTATCTGTGAGGTCTCATTGGTTAATTATGTTGTTCAAGTCCTCGATTTCTTTATTGGTGCTCTGTGTCATTATACTATCCATTACTGATAATGGTGTATTGAAATACCCAGCTATTATTACAGAACTGTTTATTTCTCTCTTCAGTTCTGTCAATTTTATCTTCATATACTTTGGGTCTGTGTTGTTAGGTGCATGTATAATTATTATATCTTCTTTATGCATTGACCCTTTTATCAATATATTCATGCTTATAATTGTTATACCATCTTGGTGAACTTAATTTAAATATCAATGTCTTTGTCCCTTGTATCAGTTTTAATTTAATTTAATTATATTAATTAATTTATGCATTTAAGTAATCTCCACACCCAACATGGGACTTGAACTCATCCCTGAGTCACACACTCCACCAACTGAACCAGCCAGATGCTCCCCTTGTAACAGTTTTTGACATAACAACTATTTTGTCTGATATTAGTGTAGCCATCTCAGTTCTCTTTTGGTTACTATTTGCAATGAATATCTTTTGTTTTATTTATTTATTAATTTTTGCACGGAATATCTTTTTTACATCTTTTCACCATTTTTGTCTTTATATTTCAAGCAAATATCTTGTAGGCAGCACATAGTTGGATCGTGTTTTGTTTTGTTTTTTAATTCATTCGGCCAATCTATATTTTTGATAGGATAGTTTAATCCATTTACATTTAAAGTATTATTGATAAGGAAACACTTCTGTCCTTTTTCTGTTTTCTCTATGTTTTATAGCTTTTTTGTTCTTCATTTCCTCCATTACTGCTTTCTTTTTTGCTTAGGTGTTTGTTTTTGTGTGTGTATGTATGTATGTATGTATGTGCTGTTTTGTTTTGTTTTGTGAGCCAATAGAGATTGTATTTAACATCTTAAATTCATAAGAGTTTAATCTGAATGATGAAAACTTTATTTCAATAGTATACAAAAGCTCTGTTTCCTCTTTAAATTATTATTGTCACAAACTACATCATTATACATTGTTTGCCCACTAATACAGACTTGTAATTATTTTTAGACATATTCCTTAAAATTATGTGGGAAATAAAATTGGAGTTACCAACCAAAAATACAATAGTATGGTTTTTATATTTACTCAAGTATTTACCTTTACCAGAGATCTTTATTTCTTCATATAACTTCTAGTTACTGTCTCTCCTTTGTTTCTGACCTTTCATTATGTATATGTTGGTACACTCAGTAGTGTCCCAGAGTTTTTCTCAGGCTCTGATCATTTTTTATTTTTAATTTTCTCTCATTCTTCCAACTGGATATTTTAAATTAATCTGTTTTTAGTTCATTGGTTCTTTCTTCTGCCTGCTCCAATCTGGTATTGAACTCTAGCAATTTTTTTTTTTTATATCAGTTCTTATACTTCTTAGCTCCAGAATTTCTTTTTGGTCCGTTTTTATACTTTCTATCTCTTTACTAATATTTTCTATTTGATGAGACATTAGTCTCCTTGTTTCCTTTAGTTCTATGTTCATGATTTTCTCTAGTTCTTTGAACATAGTTAAGAAGTTGATTTATCGTCTTCGTCTAGTAAGTCAGCTGTGTGGGCTCCCTTCAAAAGTTTCTGTTAATTAATTTGTATGCATGTGCATGTACATGAATGGGCCGTACTTTCTTGTTTCATTGCATGCTTTTTTTTTTTGAGAATTGGTGATTTTGAATATTTTAATGTGGTAACTCTAGAACTCAACTCCCCCCTTCTGCAAGAGTTTGTTGTTACTACTTGTTATGGGTTGTAGTTAGTTTAGTGACTTTTCTAAACTATTTGAAAAGACTGAATTCTTTATCATGTGTAGCTGCTCAATTTTCTTTTCTGTTAGCATAGTAGTTAGCTAGTTACATGGAGATTTCTTTAAATGCTTGCAGTCAAAACAACAGCAGCAACAACAACAACTACAGCACTAATTCTTCTGGTCTCTGTAGATTGGCTCTCCATTAGGACATTCCTTCAATGCTTATGCAGGCTGTTTATCTGCTCTGCCTTAGCTTTCACTTCCTGCTTACATGCTGCCTAAACATCAGTCAGAGATAAAAACTTAGCATCTTCTCAGGTCTCTTGTGAACATGTGTCTGTCCTGGATGTGGATATGGCTTTCTGGATTTCCTAGTGTATGCAATAATTTTTTAAAGGTCTCATTCCCTTAATCCTCTTTCCTAACCTTTTCTTTCCTATCATTTTTTGTTTGTTTACTGTTTTCTCTGACTTTTATCCCTTGCTCCCTGGATCTGTGAAGTTAGTATATTGGTTTTTCCATGCTTTCAATAAACCCCACCCAGGAGTACGCTTTATCCTTGAGTAAGCTCTGAGGTGACCAAGACAAAGGCATATTCCTGAGCTGAGACCTTAGGGAGCCATCAGACAGGTCAAAATATACAACAATAATTCTTTGAGAGCAAGTTCTATATTGTTCTCTCTGGCATCAACAAGCTGTATGAGAAATGTGACTTGCCACCCGATTCCCACCAACCAGGTAAGAAGTGAAGGATGGTAGGTAGGTAAATTTAAGTGCTTTCTTACATAATTTCAGCAGTTTCTTTCTTTATTAAGCACTCTCTGGGTTCCTTTAAGTTTTTTTATTAGGTTTGAGGATCCTAAAATACTTGATCTTGATGGTTTTTATGAGTTTACTCTTGCTTTGGTGGAAAGGCACAGTTTAAAATTTCCTACTCTGTAATTTTCAGTGACGTCATCCCTGGAAAAAAAATGACTTTTATATGTATAACAAGAAAGGAGAGAAAAAGATAGAAGCATTAAGAAGAAAAAGAACAAAGGACATTTTAATAGACGTAAGAATGATTTTTGAAATTGTCAGTCTTCTGGAGTGAGGGAATATACCATGTCAGACAAGAGGTCTCTGTGGCTGGTATTGAGAACTAGGCACACTAATGCTGAGGACTTGTAGGCGAAATTCAGAAATAGGATGGCCAACTGTGGAGATTAACAGAAATTATTAAGGGTACACATGTCTACACTCAGCATGTAATTTAAACTCTGAGTTGTAAAGGTGATTTGTTCTTTCTATTTTTTATTATCTTGACACAATCAAATTAAAGTAAATCCAATTCTACCACAATATTTTCTTTTCCCCCAAACCCTCTTAAAAACAAAACAAACATATCTTATGCTTTCTGTTCTGTTTCATTTCCTCCAATGTGAGATTCTGCTTTTAAATTAGATGAGAGCTTATATGAGCAAACAAACTGAAACTTTACTTGACCTTTGGTTATATTCATTTTTCTGTGTGAGGTTGTCTAAACTTTTTTTTCCCCCCAGTTCTGTCTGACTCTGGTTTTTTACATATTCATCCTACAACATCAGGCTGCTGATACCTGAAAGTAAATGATTTCAAATAGTCTCTAAAGTGATTACATTTTTTGAGAAAATTCATGTAGTAAAGATCAAGTTAATATTTCTCTGAATTATGTGGTATTTGAGCTTAAGTAAGCAGACAATAGAAATGGAGTTGTACTGAGACTAAGCTGCCCTGAAGATAGTCTAGCTCTGTCCCTATCCAACAGCATGACCTGGGGACCTTAGCCTTCTTGGATATAATCACTGATTGACCTACTTGGTATCTCTATTGGTTTGAGGAATTAAAATAGCATGACACTTGCGAAGAATTTCTAAAAAGATCACTGTGGCTGAAATAAGGTTTTGGGCTGAGGCTAATAAGGAGGGCTTAGGAGTGTACAGTGATGGGAAATGGCTGCAGAGAGATGAAGGGCTCAGCGGTTAGGGGTCTGGAAACCATCTCGTGGAGTTCCACCTAATTATAGGGCAAGTGATGGTTCTTGTAGGGTTTTTTCTTCCCACTAAAAATATTTACTAATCATTTTTTAATATTATTAAATATTAGAATCAAATATCCCTCATTTATACTTTGTTCAAATCAGGATCTAAGGAAAGTCCATACATTACAATTGGTTGATAAGTCTCTCTGCCTCTCTTTCATAACAACTTTATTGAGATATAAGTGACATACTTACAGTTCATGTATTTAAAGTATACAGTGCAATGGTTTTTACTATAGTCACACAGTTGTACAACCATCACCACAATCAATTTTAGAATATTTTCATCACCCCAAAAAGAAACTTTATACTTGTTAATGATCATTCTTCATTTCTTCTCAACACACTCCTAGTCTTAGGCAAATACTAATCTGTTTTCTGTCTTAATGGATTTGTCTGCTGTGGATATTTCGTATAAGTTAAATAAAATCATATAATGTGTGGTCTTTCGGCATCTTTCACTTAGTGTGAATTTTCAGGGCTCATCCATATTGTAACATATATTGGTACTTCGCTTATTTTTATTGCTGAATAATATTGCATTGATGGACATTTGGGTTGTCTCTACTTGTTTGAAGTTTTTTTTTTTAATTCCAGTATAGTTAGCATACATTGTTATATTAGTTTCAGGTGTATAATATAGTGATTTAACAATTCTGTACATTACTCAGTGCTCATCATGATAAGTGTAGTCTTAATCCCCTTCACCTATTTCGCCCATCCCCCAACCCCATCCCCTCTGGTAATCATCAGTTTGTTCTTTATAGTTAAGAGTCTGTTTCTTGATTTCTCTCTCTCTCTCTCTCTCTCTCTCTCTCACTTTGTTTTGTTTCTTAAATTCCATATAAGAGTGAAATCATATGGTGCTTATCTTTCTCTGACTGGCTTATTTTGCTTAGTACAATACTCTCTAGATCCACCCATGTTGCTACAAATAGCAAGATTTTATTATTTTTAATGGCTGAATAATATTCCATTGTGTATCTATCTATCTGTCTATCTATCTACACCATATCTTCTTTATCTATTCATTTATTGATGGACACTTGGGCTGCTTCCATATCTTGGCTATTTAATGTTAAATAATGCTGAAATAAAATAAGGATACATGTGTCCCTTTAAATTAACGTTTTTGTATTTTTTGGGTAAATACTTAGTAATGCAATTACTGGACTGTAGACTTATTTTATTTTTAATTTAATGTTTGTTTTTGAGAGAGAGAGACAGAGCATGAGCAGGGGAGGGGCAGAGAGAGGGAGACAAAGAACTGGAAGTGGGTTCCAGGCTCCACGCTGTCAGCGCACAGCCCGACGTGGGACTCAAATTCACAAACTGTGAGATCATGATCTGAGCTGAAGTTGGATGCTCAACAGACTGAGCTACCCATGTGCCCCTCTACTTTTAATTTTTGATGAATCTCCATACTGTTTTCCAGAGCGGCTGAACCAATTTGCATTCCCACAAACAGGGGAAGAGTGTACCTTTTTCTGTACATTCTCACCAATACTTGTTTCTTGTGTTTTTGATTTTAGCCATTCTGACAGGTGGGAGGTGACAGGTCTTTGTAGCTTTGATTTGCATTTCCCTAATGATGAGTGATATTCAGCATCTTTTCATATGTCTGTTGGCCATCTGGATGTCTTCTTTGGAAAATTGTCCATATATATCGTCTGCCCATTTTTAATTGGATTATTTATATTTTGGGTGTTGAGTTGTGTAACTTCTTCATATATTTTGGATGCTAACCCTTTATCAGATGTCTCATTTGAAAATATCTTCTCCCATTCAGTAGGTTTTCTTTTAGTTTTGTTTACTGCTTCCTTTGCTGTGCAGAAGCTTCTTATTTTGATGTAATGTCAATAGTTTATTTTTACCTTTATTTCCATTGCCTCAAAAGACATAAATAAAATAATGTTACTATGGACAATGTCAGAAAAATTACTGCCTGTGCTCTCTTCTAGGACTTTAATGGTTTTAAAACGGTCTCACATTTAGGTCTTTAATCCATTTTGAGTTTATTTTTGTGTATGGTGTAAGAAAGTGGTGCAGTTCCATTATTTTGCATGTAGCTGTACAATTTTCCCAACACCATTTGTTATGAGACTGTTTTTTCACATATTCTTGGCTCTTTTGTCAAAGATTAATTGACCATATAATCATGGGTTTGTTTCTGGACTTTCTATCCTGTTCCATTGATCTATGTGTCCATTTTTGTGCCAGTGCTATACTGTTTTGATTACTACAGTTTTTAATATAACTTGAAATCTGGAATTGTGATATCTCCAGATTTATCTTTTCCAAGATTGCTTTGGCTATGCAGGGTATTTTGTGGTTCCATACAAATTTCAGGATTATTTGTCCTGGTTCTGTGAAAAATGCTGTTGGTATTTTGATAGGAATTGCATTAAATCTGAAGATTGCTCTGGGTAGTATGGATATTCTAACAATATTTGTTCTTCCAATCCATGAACATGGAATATCTTTCCATTTGTTTGTGTTGTCTTCAGTTGTCTAACATTTTTATTTTTTCTAAGAGCGGTTATGTTCAAATCGGCTCATTTGCAACATTTACTAAATAATGCTTGGCTACAATAATTTCCTAACTTTTTGGAGGAAAATGAATGCAAGTGTAAACTCTCATTAAGTAATCAGTTTTATGACTGCCTGATAAATAGCAGTCATAAAAGATGATCATGTTTAAATTTTCACCACTGACTTGCTTTTCTCATTATTAAGCTACCTCTTCCTGGTGTGATTCTGAGTTACATAACTATTTCAACTAGAAGCTGTTGTGGTGTGACCTGGGTTGGTTTTGCTTTTGAAGTTTCTTTTGACTCGGGGTTAGTGATAGCATAGATTACTCACAGCCTCTTGCTTTGGATATAGAAAGGTAGGAGAGTTCAAACATTTTTTTTTTAACCTACACAAAAGGAAATGTTACTGAGGTAAAGAGAAACATTTCATGAATACTTGTGTCAGCATAGGAGCATGTTATATTAGAGGGGATGACACTTAAGAGCTTTTTTTGTTGTTGTAAGATGAAGCTACATTGAGTATTTTATTTTAAAATACCATAAAGACAGATAAAGAGAAGATATTCCTCTTAATTCCAATAGTTTTCCTCTTCCTGTGGTGCATCCCAGGAGTCAGGTTTAGAGCTGAGCCTCCTGCTACATTGCCTAGTTATTAATGATTCTATTTCCTCAGTGGCCCAGATAGAGTTATAATCATTTTCTTCCTGTAGATCTTCACTTCAGCGAGAAGATGAGTAAAAATGGATATATCTGTCCTCAAACTGGTAACAGTGTCTCACCTTCATCCTATGCCCCAATTTATCTCTGTCAAATAGAAGTATTTTTGTTTTCATCTAAAGAGTAAAGGAAGGAAAAGAAATATTCTCTTTGTGGATTATGTTAGTCCAGAGTAAAGCCAATCACCCTGCCTTATTAGATTGTTAGGAGCTGAGAGACATATCTACACATTCACGGAGTGATGAAATACTTCCCAAGAACAGAAGCAAGGGCACCAGGGGTATTGTAATAAATAATTTTCTCTTTTCTATTCAGAATTTGAGAACAAATACTTTCCTAACATTTTGAAAACACACTTGGGCTTCTAGGTCTCTGGTGCTTTTGAAGTACAAATACTATAATAGCCATTGGGATCCACGTTCTAGCAAACCTATGATCTAAAAGTGGGATGTTATAAAATCATAACTCATGGACCTAACTGATATTTAATCCACATCAAAGTGCCAAGGGCACCCTGATCATTTTAAATTGATTTAAGTCTTATCAAAAACATAAAGCTGGGTTAAATCAAGGGCTGACTTTGAAAGAATGCTTTGAGGTTTAACAGTGGAGATTTACCTATTGGGACAAAATAGAGATACTAAATTTTGTTTTGTTTTGTTTTGGGCCAGTTGTGCCAATTATAATCATAATTACAGTAATAATGTCTGTAAGAATTGTGGTATAAGTTGGATCTTTTTGAGTGTTCTTGAGTACTTACAAAAATAAAATAAAATAAGTATAATAAAATAAATAAAAACAGGTCCTTCATCTTTTCTCACTTGACCTGGAAATCAAGGGATGAAAATGACAGTGTTTTTTTTTATCATTTTATATCCAGTAATCCCCCTGCAGAATATTTGCTTCCTGACCCAACAACACTGAATGCTGCTAGCTTGGAAATCTTAGTCCCTAAGTTGGTCTTGCTTCAAGGGGGGACATAATGTTAGTTCTATTGAATTGGAAGATGAGACTGCTATCTGGCCAATTTGGGCTCTTTATGCCACAGAACCAATAGGTAGAAAAAAAGATTATTCTATTTGATGGGATGTTTTATCCCAGTTACCAAAGAGAAATTGGGTTGTTGTCACACAATGGGGATAAGCAAGACTAAATCTGAAATCCAGAGGATCTTCTAAGGATCTTTTAAGGTGTTTCTCAGTACTTCCATGCCCCAAAGATTAATGAGAAACTACAGTACCCACCCCCCCCCCCCCCCCCCCCCCCCACAAATGGCCGCATGATTGGAAAATCAGCCCTTTCAGGAAAAAAGGATTTGTATCACTCCACAAGGTAAAGAACTTTGACCAACTGAGGTTCTGGCTGAAAGAAGGGGAAATACAAAACTAGTAGTGAAAGAAAGAAGTAATATATATGGATTATATCCTTGTGAGCAATTACAGACATGGGGAATATACTAGATTTGTACATATATTTTTGATTGTTATAGATATGTGTTTATTGGTATATGTTAATATTGTTCTTCTCTCATTTCTTTTTAATTTTAATTTTATGTACAAGTTGTTGGAACTTAACTTTAAAATTTAGTCTTAAACACCAGAATATTTCCTGGAACTGTGATAGAATTTGGGAAGTATTTAAAGACTGTAATAGATATAATGACTGTTGAAATTGTGCATCTCCTCATTTTGGGGACCAAGTGAGAGCCTCTTCATTTGTAAAACGAATAGCTTTATCTTGTTAGAAAATATAGAGTTGTTTGTTATTGCAAAGAAGTGCAAATATGTGTAGAAGTGTGAATATGGAAGCCCAGTAGACAAATTGTGAAGTGTGCCAGTTACCAATTTATTGTCTTTCAGTTCCTAATTCACTTCCATACTTACTCTGTGATAATGAGGATGGGTCCTGTAAATACTTTTCATTTGTTAGTTATCATGAGAGGGCATGTCAGTAGGTGGACACTGGGGCAGAAAGTGTACTTCTGATGTGCTCCTCTTGGCAGGCTCCGGAAGTGGGCATGACTTTTCTATCAGCATGCTCTTGAACTGCGGGTTGATCCAGCACATCAGAGGTGGTTTCTCAAAGACCTGGGTCCTCCTGCACACTGTGACCATTAGTGTCTAGCAAGTTGTTTCCTCTTGGACACCTTTGACCAATTTTTCCATGTGGGAGACTTTCCCTGACATTACAGCTTCTGAGAACATGTTAGCTAGTGAATGTTACAATCTGTATCGTAAGCCCTGATGGTGTTGGTGGGGGTATGTGTGTGCCCCATCCTTGGATATTCTCTTTATTTATGCTGTTCTTGTGTTTTTTAGAGTTTTCCTTATTTATTATTATTGAAATCCTTTGAGGGAACATTCTCTTTTTAAAGTTATTAATGTTTACATTAAACCTCCTCTGATTATATTACTGTTTTGTTTTTGTTTTGTTTGTTTGTCTGTTTGTTTGTTTTGTCTCCTGATTGGATCCTGACCCATACAGTTGACTAAATAAGTGGCTTCCTGCTTGATTTAAAATATAGCATTCTAGGGGCACCTGGGTGGCTCAGTCAGTTAAGCGGCTGACTTAGGCTCAGGTCATGATCTCACAGTTCATGGGTTTGAGCCCTCTGCTGGGCTCTGTGCTGACATCTCATAGCCTGGAGACAGCTTTAGATTCTGTGTCTCCCTCTTTCTGTGCCCCTCCCCCGCTAGCACCTTGTCTCCCTCCTTCAAAAATGAATAAACATTAATTTTTTTAAAATATAGCATACCAGAAGGACCCTTGACCTTGAAATGTCATTATCTGTTATGGAATAACATTATCTGTTATAGAATCCATTATTCCATTATCTGAATGCTTAGAATTTCATACCTGCAGACCCATTTAATTTAGTAGATTTTTATAAATATCTAGGTGTGGTTTCCATACTATGGCTGGGAAGTAAAATAGAGTTAGTGTTTATTCTGTAAGGCTTACAGGGCAGACTTTTATAAACACTGTCTTTTAAATTATATATTTCCAGAGAGTAAATAGATTTAGCCAACACATAAGCACTAATATAGGCTGACTTATGTGACTTTTTTTTTTCCCTTTACTGGGTTGTTAACTAATATTAATAGAATCAAGATATAGGAGTTTGAAACAATTTTTTTTAATGTTTTTATTTATTTTTCAGACAGAGAGAGACAGCATGAGCAGGGGAGGGGCAGAGAGAGAGACACACACAGAATCCAAAGTAGGCTCCAGGCTTCCAGCACAGAGTCTGACACAGGGCTCAAACTCACAGACTGAGATCATGACCTGAGCTGAAGTCAGACGCCTAACCAACTGGGCCACCCAGGTGCCCCAAGATATAAGAGTTTTAAAAGCTTGTTTTAGGTTAGGTGCAATGGAAAAGTAGAGGGGAGAAGGTCAATGAGCATTCAAAAAGTTCTAATTCCAAAAAATGATTACAAACTCACTGGTAGGAAACTTGGAAAACATAAAAATGTATAAAGTTAAAAGTTTTAATATTTATTCAGTTTCTTCCACATGCCAGGAATTAGACTAGATTCTTTTCCATATTTTACATTAGACTACATTCTTTTACATTTTAAATATTCACATATTTACATATTTGAACTACATATTACAAATTGCATATATATGTACTCTTTTAAACAGACTATGAGATTGAGATTCAGAAATATTAAGTAACTTTCTCAAAGTATCAGAACTGGGATTCAAAGCCCATAAATCTGTCTCCAAAGTTCATGCTTTCTCACTCTAGAATACACAGAATACATCCTCACATCAGTCCATCAGTCTTAGTCCTAGCTCAGTGATAAATGTTATAAATATTGTGATTGACTTCTCTCTAATCTTTTATTATACATATGTAATAGATATCTGCATTTGTAATAAATATTTCAGTTATACTATGTATTCAATATTTCAGCCTTTTTATTTTCTTAAGGTTATGTCATATTTCCCTACATCTTTTTTCAACGTTTTTTATTTATTTATTTATTTATTTATTTATTTATTTTTATTTTTTTATTTTTGGGACAGAGAGAGACAGAGCATGAACGGGGGAGGGGCAGAGAGAGAGGGAGACACAGAATCGGAAACAGGCTCCAGGCTCCGAGCCATCAGCCCAGAGCCTGACGCGGGGCTCAAACTCACGGACCGCGGGATCGTGACCTGGCTGAAGTCGGACGCTTAACCGACTGCGCCACCCAGGCGCCCCTCCCTACATCTTTAATAATGGCTTTGCAAAATTATTTTACTAGTCTACTAGTAGTTGAAATTCTGTTTTCACTGTTACAAGTAATATTTCATATTTTTTGTGAATCCTTTGATGACCTTAAGATTATTTCTCTACAATAAGTTCCTAAAGGTGAAATGATAAAATCACACATTTGTACGTGTGATTTTGTAATGATCTTGACACACATTGCCAAATTTTTATCAGAAAGATTGTAACAAAATACCAACAATCAATGAGGGTATATTGAGTATTTTCATTTTAATATATTGGCTAATCTCATTGGGAAAATATGAAGTAGATAAAATTATTTCAATAAAAAGGCAGTTAATACTTTTTAAAAAACTAAATATCAGACTGAATTTGGGGGATAAGTGAATTTTATTGTCTTTTGTGTAAATATTTTAAAACGTTCTTTGTTTTATAATAGATATAAAAGACCATTTAAAAATTAGCATATTATAACTGTGATTGCCATCTTTGTTGAAAAATGTTTAGGCCTGATATTTGCTTTGAATTTTGTTTATGGCATTAATGCTGTTTTCCATTTTTGTACACTCAAATCCTTTAACTGTTTGTTTATTGATCTAACTGTGGTTAACTTTAAAAAATGTCTGCAGATCAGGACGCCTGGGTGGTTCAGTCAATTAAGCTTCTGACTTCAGCTCAGGTCATGATCTCATGGCTTATGGGTTCAAGCCCCGCATCAGGCTCTGTGCTGACAGCTCAGAGCCTGGAGCCTGCTTTGGATTCTGTGTCTCCCTCTCCCACTGCCCCTCCCCTGCTTGCACTCTGTCTCTCTGTCCCTCTCTCTCTCAAAAATAAATAAACATTAAAAAAAAATGTCTGCAGATCTAGAGTTCATAGTATCATTGCCTATATTTTTCCTTATTCCTATTATTAAACTATTTACATTTAGCTTTTGATCCACTATAATACATTTTGTTGTATAGCTTTGGGTCAGTGGTAAGCATCTACATGTTTTTGTTTTTGTTTTCTCTTTAAAACAAGCTTTAAATAAATAGCTCTAATTCATAAGAGGATATTTTAAAGTGCTGCAATAGCTGGTTATGTGAGACCTGGGTGGGGTCCACCTTTGAGAAACTTAGATTAAAAAAAGGTCAGCATAGTACAGCAGGTTACATTGGAGGTGGGGAGAGTGATGAATAATACCCTGCTGCCATTTAATGACAATGCACGATGCATCAAACAGTTGGTTAATTGTTATTCACCTGTTGTTTATTCTCACAAAATCCCATTAGTTGTATTTTATTATCTTTGTTTTAAAGATGTCCGGGGACGTCAGTAATTAGTAGGTTAATACACTTGTCCAAGGTCAGTAAACTAGAGAATGTCAGAACTGGCATACATGAAGCACGTATTTATAATTTGAACATTTTGTTGTATTTTACTTTGAGTACTACATGATTAAACTTTTCATTTGAAAAATTTACACAATATAGAACTGTAAAAAAGTGAAATATCTAAAGACCCCTCTATTTTCACTTTTTACACAAATAGGACATTATTATTCATTCAACAAATATTTATAGACTGCCTACCATGTTCCAAACACTCTTTTAGGGTAACTCTGATTTCATGGATGGAACATTCTGGTGTTGTTATAAACTTGTATTTTTATCTTGTTTATAAGTTAGTAAAACTCGTTTTGGAGACTTTGTCCTGTCTGTTTCTGTTCTTATCTCTATATCTATGTCTCTGAATCTGATTCTGCCTTTTGTGTCTCTTTCGAGCTTCATCTTTGTGCACACTGTATTCTGTTTAATGGCTCCATAATATTTAGTAAATACACATACTATAATTTATATAATTACTGATGAAAGTTTAGGTTGATTCCAGGGTACAGCTTTTTAATATCCCTGTGTAAATATTTTTTACACATATGTGAGAGGTTTTTAAGATAAACTCTTAGGACTGAAAGTATGGAGTCAAATGGTTTGCATTTAAAATGTACAGAAAAGTGCCAAATTGCCTTCTAAAAATATTTTACCAGTTGACATTCCAATCAACATTGTGGGAGAGTTCTCATTTCCTCTCCTCCTTACAAAAATGGATTTATCAGTCTTTTAAATTTTGCCAATCTAAAGTATGAAACATGATGTCAATGCATTAATTTACATTTCCCTGATTCCTTCATATACAACTTTATTTTTTCAAGCATAAGACATTTATTGGATGAACTGCAGTCAAGATGATGCACTCCAGAACCAATTATATATATTTTTCTCTGCTGCCAACCCTTCAAAACTAGTCCTTGGAATCATTCTTTTCTGCTCCTGGATGAAATCTGGAATCGGTTTCATAGATTTTCTTGGTTATTCCTTCAGAACATTCTCATCTCAGTAGTTTCAGAAATTCTGTGTCCTACAAGATCAACACCAATGCTTATTCATTTTAAAACTCCTCCCCTCTCCCAGCTGGAAATATTCAGTGGTGAAGAGGGCATATTTTGTTAACTCACCTTTTCATTCTTCTGTCTTCCCCATTCTCAATCTATTTTTCTAGCCTTTTGAAGGTGGAGCTTAGTGTGACCAAGTATTAGGAAAGAAGGACACAGTCCTATCATCCTGGTACATTTCTAATCTCTGGTTAGTGTTCTCTTGGCAACTGGTATAAAATCATCCTTGCTTTGGGGCGCCTGGGTGGTTCTGCCAGTTAAGCCTCTGACTCTTGATTTCAGCTCAGGTCATGATCCCAGGGTTGTGGGATCAAGCCCCTCACTGCCCCATACAGAGCTCTATGCTGAGTGTGGAGCCTGCTTAAGATTCTCTCTCTTCCTCTGCCCCTCTCCCCTGCTCGTGCTCTCTCTCTCTAAAATAAAAATAAAAATAAAAATAAAAATAAAAATAAAAATAAAAATAAAAAAATTAAAATTAAATTAAATTAAATTAAAATAAAATAAAATAATCGATACTTTATTTTCCTCTGTAGGAGGCTCTTTTCATATCCTTGGTATTTCCCTGTGAGAGAAACTTGCTCTAGTTTCGTGAATCCCAGTGACACCTCTTCTCCATGCTCTGGTTTCCAGTAGTCTATTTCCCTTTCGCATCTTCAGGTCATTTTTGAGAAGAAGGATCCTCCTTTTAAAGTAACATTTTATTGGGGCACCTGGGTGGCTCAGTCAGTTAAGCATCTGACTTCGACTCAGGTCATTGACCTCATAGTCCATGAGTTCGAGCCCCACGTCAGGCTCTATGCTGACAGCTCAGAGCCTGGAGCCTGCTTCGGATTCTGTGTCTCCCTCTCTCTCTGTCCCTCCCCCACTCATACTCTGTCTTTCAAAAACGAATAAATGTTAAAAAAAATTTAAAAAATCTAAAGTAACATTTTATCAAAATACGTCAGCCATACAGGAAAGAATATACTTACATGCACAACTTTAGGATTTTTTCCCTGAGTGAATATATCCATGTATTCAGCGCTCAGACCAAGAAATAAAAGCTTGCCAGATGAATGAGAAGCCCTCTTTGTGCCCTTTCCCACTGATGGCCAGTGGGAAAGTAATCAAAGTAATCACTGCCCTGGCTTGTGAATTGCTTTACCTGTTTATATCTAATAATGCTTCCGATCTTAGAGTCTACATTATCTCATTTAGTATGGGATCAGCAGCTCTCCTTGCATTAGTGTTTGCATCACCCACCTTTCTGTACCCTTGAACTTTCAACCTCTGTGCCCCTTTCAAAAATAGCACATGGTCATATTTTTAATAGTCTTGCCATTTCTTTCAACTGCTCAGAATATTATTTTGTAATTTTACTGTTCATATATTGAGTTTACATTTGTCATGATTTCTTTAAAATTATCCCACCTCTTTTATGTCTCTCTTTCTCTCTGTTTTCTCTTTTCAGTCACTCAAGAATATTTGTTATTCCATTTTCTTCTTCTGTTATGCTGTTAGTTTCATATTCTTCTACTACTATGTTTTAATTGGTCACTTTTGAGATTATAACAGCCACAAGCTTCTTCAAGTGCTTCACGAATGACTACCTTTTACACATTCTGAGTAATGCAGAACTCTTAATTCTCAAAAAACTTTAATTCCTGTCAAGCCCCCCCGCCCCGAGTTTGTGTTTTTGGCTTCATGTATTTTATTTCAATTTCAAATCCCTCAGTCTATTATTATTTTAAAATTGATATTCACGTTCAGTTACCCATATAGTCAGTATTTTTATTACATAGTTACATCATTCTTTCCTGAATGTCTACGCTCTGCCAAGCATCCTATTCCTTCTGCCTGAAGAAATCCAACTTTCATCTTCTTTACTGTGATTGGCAAGATAATTTATTCATGTCTTATTATCATCTGGGAATGTTTTTATTTGGTATTTGGCTCCCAACTAGCTTTTAGCAAAATAATTTTATTATTTTCTACCTTCTGTCATTCCTTTCAAGAAGTAAACTTTGAGTTGCAAAATTGCACCCTTTAAGGCAAATGTTTTTCTTCTATTTTTCCTTGGTTTTGTGTAGTTTTACTATGTTATGCTTAGTATAGTTTTTTGTTTGTTTGTTTATTTGCTTGTATCCTCTTTGGAGTGAATGATACTTCTTTAATCTGTAGCTTGATATGTTTCATCAGTTCTGCAAATTCTTAGCTATTATATTTTCCAATATTAATTCTGTGCCATTCTGTCTCAAATTTTTCTGAGACTCAAATGATACCTATGTAAGATTGTTTCAACTTGTCTTATGTGACTTTGAGATCTTTAACCCTTTTCTATATTCCAGGTTTTCTCTTCTTTGTACTTCAGTCTGGATATCTTCCATTGGTCTATCCTTAGAACATGAATCCTCTTTATAGCTGTAAATTAATCCCATCAATTGCATTCTCAATTTTAGTCAAGTATTTTTCACTTCTAAGGTTAACTTTAATTCTTTTTTACAGTTTGCATTTCCTTTGAGAAATTCTCTAAATTACTATTTCTTTCCTTCAACACTGTAATCGTTCTGGAAGTCCATATCTGCTGAGATATCTGAATCACCTGAAGATCTCTTTCTATTTTCTGTTTTTGTCTCAGACTGTCTTTTTTTTCAAGTTTATTAATTTATTTTGAGAGAGAGAGAGAGAGAGAGAGAGCACATGCACACTCAAGTGGGAGAGAGGCAGAGAGAGGGAGAGAGAGAATCCCAGGCAGGTTCTGTACTATTAGTGCAGAACCTGAATCAGGGCTTGAACTCGTGAACCATGAAATCATGATATGAGCCAAAGTTGGATGCTTAACCAACTGAGCCACCCAGGTGTCCCCTGTCTTTTGATATACTTGCTGTGTTTTGCTTGAATATCAAGCATTACAAATTAACTGTAAAGGGTCTAAATTATGCTTTATTCCATCATAGAATATTTTCTTTATTTTCTGCTAAGTAGTTGGACCACAGTCAGATGTCATTAATTCAAGCAGTGTTCAATATGATATTTGAAGTTAATTTTCAATGTCTGTGAACATTTTTCTATTTCAAGGTTGCTTTTATTCTTAGAGGGTCATCCTTAAGTCATCTTAACTAACAACCTGAGATTTTCTCAAGATAGAGGGTCTCTCTATCTTGGTGAATCCTTATTCAGTTTTATTCTCTTCCATCAGATAAGACTGCCCATAAATCTGCTTTCTTTCTTAGCCTCTTAGGAGCTGCTTTTTCAGCTTCTCTCCCTCTTCCTAAGTTGTCTAAAAATCTTTGATGCCCCAAGGAGAAAGAGGATCAGTTGTCGGATCCTTCCTCTGCATGTCACTTCACTACTGGATCATGGACATAAAGTCCTGACTTATTCATATCCCTGAATTCTTTTTTTTTTTTTTTTTTGTTTCTCCTGCTCTATCACATTCTTAAAAGCGCCACAAAGTTTTCCTACCCCACACCAGCTCTTCTCTCTTTCTCTCTCTCTCTCTCTTCTTAGTCTTTTTACCTTCACTGTTATTACAGTGAAAATTATGGGATGTATGGTTGGCCTCAGGGAGTTTCCTTTCTATATGGAACCTCACTCAGCCTCTCACATTTATGCTGCCTTTATATTTCTCTGATGCCCTTAATCAGGTGATTTTTGTATTTTATTTAGCTTTTTTAGTTATTTTTAATGAGTCCAGTGGTCTACTTCAGGCTAAACTATCCTAAGTGAAAGCTTATAAATTTCTTTTTGTGATATTCCCAGTCCAATTCGCCTTCCTGTGATCTATTTCTCCTGAATTCTGGAAGAACGTCCCCCCCCCCCCATTTTAGGTAAAGAAGAGGCACCCTTTCTTAACCCACTGAAAAGCTACTCAGGCTGCACTAACCACTCTCTCCAGAGAAATTTCCCCCCAGTCCTCTTCAAATCCACCTCTCAATAGACTGGAGAAAGGCACATGGCTACCATGGAGGAAAGCATTTTTACCTACTTGTATCCTCTATCCATTTTCCTCTGCCAACTTTTTTCTATTTTATTAAATGTTTATTTATTTTTGAGAGAGAGAGCACATGTGAGCAGGGAAGGAGCAGAGAGAGAAAGAGGAGAGAATCCATACTCTCAGCACAGAGTCTAACATGGGGTTCAAACTCATGAACCTTGAGATCATGACCGAACCAAAATCAAGAGTTGTACACTTAACTGACTGAGCCATGCAAGGGTGCCCCTAGTTTTTTTCTATTTTTAAAATTACTCTTGGTATGCTTTTTATGTAGTGTTAACTATTTTCCAAATATGCTTTTTCAATTTGCCACTTCATGATACCTTTTGTGATAGCAAATGTGAAGTAGGGGTCTAATAATTTTATTTTTCAAAATGCATGCCATTTGCACAAAACCACATAGTAAATAGTATATCCTTTATAGTCATATAGTCTCTCCTTTATCTTAAACTGTATTCAATTCCTTTCTTAGATTTTCATAGCAGAAGTTAATAGCACCCAAAATAGTAAGATCCTTGTCTTTTTTCGACATTGATACTTCTTATTCTCTTTCATTTATTTAGCACACTAAAGGTAGGGGAAATAATGAATAGTAATAGTACTTAACATATTCTACACTTGTTTTGTTTTTAATAATAATGTGCTTGCACTTTTCCTTTTTTAATTGTTATGTTTCTAATATGCCAATGTTAAGGTTGATATTTACCATAGTTTTTGTAGATGTTTATTAAATAACTTCAAGCATGTTCCCATTTATTTCCATCTTGGTGTGGTTATTTTGTTAGGATTAGCTATTTTGCATCTATGAAGTTAATGATTTTTTTCTCTTACTATCATAATGCAATGAGTTAATTTGTTCATTTTTTTAATGTTAAATATGCCTTGACATTCTTAGGAATTTCATTGCTAGGATTTCCAATATTTTGTTTAAGTTTTTATATTCTTTAGAATTAAACAGTATACATCTGTGCTATTGTTGTTTGCTTTTGGAATCATGGAATCAGAGATTGTGCAGGAATGCTTTCCATCTTTGTATTCCTTATTCTCTGAAGTAGTTTGTATGACAAAAGAATCATCTTTTTGTTAGATACAATCAATAAAAGGGATGCAGCCTGATGCCTATTTTAGGGATAGATTTTTATCCAGATCTCCATTTACTTCTAGGTGTATTGCACTTATTCATATTTTCTTTCTTTTCTTTAGGCAATTTTGGCTATTTTAATTTTTCTGGAAAATCACACATTTGATCAGGTTTTGGAAACATGTGAGCACCTGCAGCAGACCCCTGGGGCCAGCAATCGAAAGCACTGGGGAGAGTCCACAGGGTTTCCTGGTCATTTGCTTGTCTTTCCACCTCATTTCCCCTACTGCTTATTTTGGTCACAGGGAATTTTATTTCCCGGCTATTACTTCTTCACATTAGTTATAAACGATTATTTGAATATAAATTTTTTCAAGGATTAATTTTTTCACTAATAGTGCTTACATTTTACATTTTTATCTATCTTGAATCCATAATTTACATATTGTGTATATCCTTACGCAGTTTCTTCATACATAGTCCTTACATCTTCTTAAGTACTCTTTTTTTTTTTTTTTTCAACGTTTTTTATTTATTTTTGGGACAGAGAGAGACAGAGCATGAACAGGGGAGGGGCAGAGAGAGAGGGAGACACAGAATCGGAAACAGGCTCCAGGCTCCGAGCCATCAGCCCAGAGCCTGATGCGGGGCTCGAACTCACGGACCGCGAGATCGTGACCTGGCTGAAGTCGGACGCTTAACCGACTACGCCACCCAGGCGCCCCCTAAGTACTCTTATTTTTTCCTCCTATTTATATCTTAACTTGGGTATATAATTGGAACTTGAGGTTTTTTGGTTTGGGGAAGATTTTATTTTGTTTCTGTTAGCAATTGAAGGTGCTGCTCCCTTGTGATCTAGCACCCAGTGTTGGTAATAAAAAAGTTTGATACCAATTTGATTTTCTTTATTTAATCTCTGAAAACTTTGTGGGCTTTCTTCTTACCTTTTAGGCCTTGAGATTTTACCATAGTATTTCTTTTTCTCTGGGGAATGAAGACTCTGTTTGTTAAGCTTGATCCTTCTATATCAAGGTAATTCTTTTGGAATACTTGTTATCTACCTATCTATTTTGATTGCCAGATTCCAGTGGGTCTAGCTGTTCTGTTTCCAGCAATGTGTCTCTGCCAACTGTCAATGGCAGGCCAGCAGCTCATGAAAGTGTGTGGGGACTTCCCATCCTTTTTATGGGCAGTGGTTACCATAGATATGACCTGGCTTTTCCATCCCCACTCTCACTGGTCCAGCCTAAGGGCAAAGGCTGGTGCTGCCTGCTGCATAGCACACGTGCAAAGGGGCAAATGCCACCCAGCCTGATGCAGTTCCCAAATTAATCACCATGATGGATACCTTAGTAAGTAACTCTTTCTTCTTGTATTCATTTTCTATACTCTGAGAACAGAAGCCCCTGAGACTCTCCTACTTTCATAAAATACTTTTAGACATTTTAATCATGGTTTTCTAGTGTGTTTGTTTCCTCATGGATTATATCTTTCAACAATTCTTCAACAGATTTCTGTTCTGTTGATGGCTCTCCGTTGTTTTGTCCTCCTCTTATTGATTTTCTTCTTTTGTTAACAATCCAGTGTGTTACTTCATGGTATTTGTAAGTATGGGGCTGGCTTTGAAATCGGCACTTAAAAGGTGAAAGTTAAGTACCAGAATATGGCAGAAGGGAGTGGCAAAAAAATAAGGTATGGAAACAATGTGATTATATTTCTTCTCTCTGTCAGAAGTTTAAGGGCAGGCTAGGCCTGTCCACTATTAATCCTGCCTTTCCATTATCTTAACT